>NW_023044979.1:5364777-5619450 GCF_011762505.2 Arvicanthis niloticus | reverse complement strand
CCCTGTGACTCAGGACATGCCCCCTCAATCTTAGACATGCCCCCTGAAAATCTGGACTCACCTCCTGAGTGCTAAACATGCACCCTGTGTCTCAGGACACACCCACTGAGTTTTACACACATCCCCCTATCTCTCAGAATACACCCCTGAGTCTTAAACATGCCCTCTGTGACTCAGGAAACACCCATAGAGTCCTAATGGACATGTTTAGTATAATGAAGCCTTTGAACACCTCTATAGTATTCATCATTATGAAACTATTCATACTGGACAGTGGTTACATACTGTGCTAAAGCCTTTACGTCATGGGGTCCACTGAGATCCAACACAACTCAAACACAGGACAAGGCAAATGATAAGAATTTATTGTAATCAAGTCACTGCTGATAAATCAGGGCCACAAAATTACACTAGAAGCTTAGCTGCAATACCCCAGCCTCAGCCCCACCCTGAACCAGAAAGTTATATAGCTTCCAAAAATCAAAACCACAAAGTCCTTTGCCAAGTTACAGTTACATTTTTCTCCAATCACGTTTTTTTTTCTATTGTTACTCTATGTCAAATGATACAGAATGTAGGTTGTATGGTCAACACTATCACAGCCATTTGTTCTTTTGTGGTTAGAAACATGTATTATATTTTAAGGAATAAAACATGAATAATGGAAATTATGGTTAGGCACAGTTGTTATGTTTTAGGGAACAAACCATGAATAATAAAAGCTGGTCAGATGTTATTTAATACACAGGTCTCCTATGACCTGGAACTTAAACTTAGTTTCATTTCATGTTTAATGAAGAGAGGTAACAAAATGGCAGTACTTAGGGTAAGTTTCTTTTGCTTCTTCCCAACATTTGTATATTATAGACATATTTGAATACATATAAGAACACATATTGAAGACATATCTTACAAATGTAATCAATGAGATAAAACCTTTTCACAACACAGTCATCTATGAACACAGAAGGACACATCCTGGAGATAAACGCTATGAATAAGCAATGTGGTAAAGCCTTTGCATGTAGCAGTCGTCCTAGAAACCTGAGAAAAAGTCATAATGCGAGAAAGCCCATAAATGTGGTCAATGTGTTAATGTCTTGTACTTTCTGATATCTTTATAGAAGACTAAACTCTTTAGTAAGTAATCAATCTATTAAAGTCTTTGTATATTACAATAGCCTTTGAGAACCTTCAATAATATCAAAAGTCATCTGTGACTACAAATAATTTGTATGATCTTACCCAACACACATTCAGTTACTCAAGGTTATTCATTATGTAGAAACAAATTTTGACAAGCATCAACCATCAGTTCAAACTTTATGATGTCTCTCTATTTTGTTTTCACTTGCAAACTCATTTGTACATACAAAGGCCACTGGTTTTTCTTTTTCTTTTTTAGTTAATTATGTATCCAGCAACTTTGCTGAAAGTGTTTATCACCTCTGGGAATTGCCTTTGGGAAGTTTTAGTTCACTTGTGCTTACTATCTTATCATCTGCAGATAAAGATAATTTTACTTCCTCCTTAAATTTACAATCTAATGTTAACTTATTTAAATTGTAAATTGCAATATAGAACTTGGAATATAGGACTAGTTAACATTAAACTATAAATTGCAATACAGGACTAGTTAGTATTAAATTATAAATTGCAATATTGGACTAGTTTACATTGTAAATTGCAGTAAAGGACTAGTTAACATTAAATTGTAATTTCCATATAGGACTAGTTAACATTAAAATTTTAGATAGTATTTTGAATAGATATGGAGAGAATGGGTTACCTTCTCTTCTTTGTGAATTATTGGAATTAATTAGAATTTCTCTTCATAATTTAATGACAGCTATAGGTTTGCAGTAAATGACATTATTATGTTCAGGTATGTTTCTTTTATCCTTAATCACTCCAAGAACTCTATCATACAGTGTGGTTAAATATTGTCAGAGAATTTTTCATCATCTAAGAGATTACAGTTTTTTTTCTGACACTTTAATCACATTATGTTGAACCATCCCTGCACCTCTTGAACGAATCCTACCTCATTGATCATGGTGAATGGTCTTTTGATGTGGTTTCTATTTTATTTTTTCTTTTTTTTGTTTTTTGTTTTTGTTTTTGTTTTTTGTTTTGTTTTGTTTTGTTTTGTTTTTCTTTTTGTTTTTTTCGAGACAGGGTTTCTCTGTGTAGCCCTGGCTGTCCTGGAACTCACTCTGTAGACCAGGCTGGCCTCAAACTCAGAAATCCACCTGCCTCTGCCTCCCAAGTGCTAGGATTAAAGGCGTGCGCCACCACTGCCCGGCTATTTTATATTTTCTGTTTTATTAAATCAACATTAAATTTGGTTTTAAGGAAAAATTGGTCTATAATTCTCATTTGTTACTGAGTCTTTATGTTGACTGGATTTTGCATAACCATGGGTTCATGAAACAAATTGGCTAAAGTTTCTTCTTTTTCTATATTGTTGAATACTTTGAGGAGTATTCTCATGAACTCCTCTTTGAAAGTCTGGTAGGATTCTACCCTAAAATTCATGGCCCTGGGCTCTTTTTCGTGTCAGACTTGTAATGACTTTTCTTTTTCTATGTGTTTAGGCAGTTTAAGTTGTTTATCTTAATTTGATTTAACTTTGCTAAGAGAAAGGTATTCAGGAAATTTTCTATTATTTTCTATTATTTTTCTATTATTTTTCTATTATTTTCTATTATTTTTCTATTATTTTTAGTAATCCCAGTTCAATTTATTTATTTATTTATTTACTTACTTAATTAATTATTTTGGTTTTTCTGAGACAGGGTTTATCTGTGTAGCCCTGGCTGTCCTGGAACTCACACTGTAGACCAGGCTGGCCTCAAACTCAGAAATCCACCTGCCTGCCAAGTGCTGGGATAAAAGGTGTGCACCACCGCTTCCTGGCCAGCTTTTTTCTACATATAATAATCTGGGCATCTGTAGTTTCTGCAACATATATGTCCAAGACCTTCTTATGTTTACAGACTCCAGTGAGAAGTCATCTGCAGTTTTAATAGATCTTCATTTATATGTTTCTTGGCTTTTGATCTTTGCAGCTTTTAGTATTCTTTTTTTGTACTGGATGTTCTGATTATTATACAAGAGACTTCATTTTAGTGCCATTCTGTTTGGTGTTTTGATGATTCTTTTACTTTGATAGATACCTCCTCCTTATGTTAGGAAATTTTTCTTCTAAGATTTTGTCATCAATATTTTTTGAGAATTTCATCTAATATTCTTCCTCTAGTTTTAGTATCATTATGTTTTATCCTTTCATAATGTCCTAGGTTTTTTAGATATTTTATGTCAGGAAGGTTTAGATTTAATATTTTCTTTGTGTGATATTTTCATCCCTTCTATTGTATCTTCAATGCTTGAGATTTGTCTTCCATGTCTGTATTCTGCTTGTGAATTTTGCCTCCATAGTTTCTTTTGCAGTACTAATGTTTCCATCATTCCCTCAGTTTGTACTTTTGTTATTGTTTCTATTTCCATTTTTAGGTATTAAACAGTTTTGTTTCCTTCTACTCTTGGTTTATTTTTCTTTTTGTTTGTTTGTTTGTTTGTTTTGTTTTGTTTGTTTTTTTGAGACAGGGTTTCTCTGTGTAGCCCTGGCTCTCCTGGAGCTCACTCTGTAGACCAGGCTGGCCTCCAACTCAGAATCTGCCTGCCTCTGCCTCCCAAGTGCTGGGATTAAAGGCATGCGCCACCCACTGCCGGCTAGCCAGGCAGTCTTTAATCTCACACTTGGGACCCAGAGGCAGGTGGATTTCTGAGTTCGAGGCCAGCCTGGTCTACAGAGTGAGTTGCAGGATAGCCAGAACTACCTACAGATAGAGAAAACCTGTCTCAAAAAAATCAATCAATCAATCAACCAATCAATCAATAAACAGTATGATCTGCCCTCATTAAGCAAAGCAACTATTTTGATTGATTAGTACTTAATTTTAACTTAACAAACCTGTCCTGAATGGTTCAGTCATCACAGAGACAACAATACAATACCATAGTAATGAAAATGTAGCTCCAGCTTTTGTCTACATAAAAAGGAACTATAATAAGGACTGAAGAGTGCTAATATGCATGTAC
Organism: Arvicanthis niloticus; assembly: GCF_011762505.2. Classification (NCBI taxonomy): domain Eukaryota; kingdom Metazoa; phylum Chordata; class Mammalia; order Rodentia; family Muridae; genus Arvicanthis; species Arvicanthis niloticus. The sequence goes on along the minus strand of NW_023044979.1, from coordinate 5,615,346 downwards.
ATTAAGAGTCTTGGTTCCAGAGAAACAATGTAAAATCATATAAGCCAGGTAATCAAGCAGTGATGTATGAACAGAGATCTTAAATACTAAACATGTATCAGCCAGCTTCACAGGTTAAAAAATGTAATACTGACATACATATTGTGAACAATTTCCTGTGGGGATAAACATACACAAATGTGACCATAAGAAGACTCAAGGGGCTGGAGAGATGGCTCAGCGGCTAAGAGCACTGACTGCTCTTCCAAAGGTCCTGAGTTCAATTCCCAGCAACCACATGGTGGCTCACAACCATCTGTAATGACATCTGATGCCCTCTTCTGGTGTGTCTGAAGACAGCGACAGGACAGTGTACTCACATACATAAAATAATAAATCTTAAAAAAAAGAAGACTCAAAATTAAGAAAAAATTGGGGAGTAACATCCACTAAACAAAGACAAGTGCTAAAATGACAGAAAGGAAAGAATCTAGATCAAAGTGAATTAAAAACTCAGAAAGAGTTTTATTTGGAATCAAAAAGAAGGAAAATAAAATTAAATAAATAAATAATTTGGGGGTGGGGACAGAACTGATGGAACAGTCTCACCATGCAAAATAAAGTGGGTGAGTAGGTATCTTAGAGTTTATTATTGTGAAGAGAAACCATGGCCATGGAAACTTTTATAAGAAAAAACATTTCATTGGGCTGACTTACAGTTTCAGAGTCTCAGTCCATTACATCATGGTGGGAAGCATGGCAGCATCCAGGCAGACATGGTGCTGGAGAAGCTGAGAGTTCTACATCTTGATCTGTAAGTAGCAGCAGGAGACTGTGTCTACACTAGGCACAGCTTGAACATCTATTAAAACTTCAAAGCCCACCTTCACAATGACACACTTCCTCCAACATGGCCACACATACTCCAACAAGGCCACATCTCCTCATAGTGCAGCTCCTATGGGACAAGCATTCAAACAAATGAACCTATGGGGGCCATTCCTATTCAAACCATCACAGTAGATAAGTCTTCAGACAGGAAGTACATAGCTAAAACTACATATAACTTAAAATTTTCCCGATATCTTCACCAACCCACAAGACAAACTACTCAACCACTGCAGAGATTAGACCCAGGAAGAGTAGACAGAGCTGGTAGAAGAGACAGCAAAAACAAAGGTTAATTAGGTGATACCCTTTCCAGACTGAGAATATGGCCCTCTCCTGACTTCTTTGGCAAAAACAAATGGTTACTGCTGTGTATGTACCCTTTCTCAATAAAGAAAGAACATCAGATCCTTTCTCAGGGAAATCACAAGCATGCACCACAAAGGACCTCAACCCTAATCCTGAGTCTCTGCATGAAGATCCTGAGAGATGAAGTGAAGCCTGGGTCGCTCTACAGACTCCAAGATGTTGGAGGCGCCAAAGCTGTGAGACATCTGTAAGGAAAAGTGGCTTACACGGAATGGAACCAGCCTGTTAGAGACATATTCTGCAGGCAGAAAAGATGGAGGGATGAGCCATCTAAGCCCTCTGATATCAGATATTAAGCTAGAGAACTGGCTTTACAACCTTCCAAATGCTTTAATTCCAAACCTTCCAAATGCTTATCCCTTTAATACAGTTTCTTGTGTTGTAGCGACCCCCAACTATAAAATTATTTTCATTGCTACTTCATGACTGTTATTTTGCTACTGTCATGAATTGTCATATAAATTACAATTTTCAGATGTTCTTAGGCAACCCCTCTTGTATATGGGTCAAGGCCCACAGCTGGGAATTGTTGAGCTGGGGATTTGGTGTTTACATTCTGCTTTATCAGTCTTGCTTGGTCCGCCATTTTCTGACTATTCCCCCTTTCCTCCTTTTAGGAATAGTAATGTATATCTGTGCATTGTATGCTGAAGTTAATTCACGATTCAAACTCACAGGGTTTTATTGAGACTGTGAAAGACTAAGGGGGCTTCTGAATTAGTATTAAATACACTTTGCATTACAGCAATGTCCTCTGAGCCTTTGGAGCCTGGGAGTAGAATATAGTGGTTTGAATGAGAATGTGTACCATAGGCTCAATATCTGAATCCTGGTGGTGATTTAACAGGCTACACCTCACTAGAGGCAGGCTCTGAGGATAGTATGTTGACTAGCCTCAATTCCAGTTCACTATCTCTGTTCATGTTTGGGGTTTAACATATGATCTCTCAGCTCCCTGCCATGATGGTCTCATCCTTCTGGAAGCACAAGCCAAAATAATTTCTTCATAAATTGCCTTGGTCATAGTATGTTTATTTTACAGCAACAGAATGTAAATAATACAGACTATAAATAATTGAGGACTAAAACAATTTTTTCTTAATCCTAAAAATGTTCACAATAAAATTGGGCACCAAAAAAGTAAAATGTACTCAACCTCTGTGTTCCACTAAATATTTCAGACAGCGTCCCATCCTCCTGCATAGCAGAAATGCTCTTCCAGCATCTGGATCTTGGCAGCCATGTACTCATCCTACAACCAAAAAAAGACAAGAAAATAAACAACAGTTACAGCTCCCTGCCACACAATTAACTTAAAAGACCCCTGACAGAACTACAAATACAATCTCACTTTTTTAACCCTAAAATAATTAGGCTTCACTGTTTTGATTATCATATCTTTAAAGTAAAGCTAGAGGTGACAACAATGGTATGTGTTGTCCAAACTGCAAACGCCTTGTTTTTACTGATTATTAAAAATTTTATATATTCCCTGTATTTTCTCAAAATAGACACATGAAAAGAAAATGTTTTACTCTGTATAGATGATTAACTGACAATACTATGTATGTAAATATACAGAGGAGTTAGATGGCTCCATCCCTCCATCTTTTCTGCCTGCAGAATGTACCCAATTCTCGGTATTACTAGCAATGCTGAGATAAACTAAAATATATTAAATTGTTCTGTGCAAGAATATCTACTTCCTCAGGACAAAATCCTTGAAAGTAAAATAAACTTTAAGAGTTAGAGTTTATGAACACTGAAAATACAGAGTTGGTGTATAAAGTCACATGTTATACCTGAAGCCATACCATAAAATAAAAATAACAAAAATTATCTAGACATGTAAATATCTTTAATCATTAAAACACACCTATTTCCCAGCCATCATTTTCTGCTTCCTGCAAGACTGCCTCATGGTGGCTGGAACTTCTATATGGGGAGAAAAAAATAAGTTAATTTTATACCATAATCTACTCTTCATTGATCTTCTATCAAGGGAAATGGGAAAGTTGAAAATTTAAATGTCCGATTAACGCAAGACAAAAGATTACTGCCAAGTAAACCTTATCAAAATGGATTATTCTCAGGTTGCTTTATCTGTTCTATCTGTCCAGAGAACATCCTCCCTACCATTTAAGCCTCATATGTAAACACTTCTCAATTTTTCAACTGGGTCAGAGGGGTCAATAGAGAAAGAATCTATGCCCTCCTGAATAACAACACTTAACATTCACTTTGCATAAACATCGATAAGTCCAACTAACAGTCACTTACTTTTTACCCCTAACTAGTTAAACAATCTACTAAAATATTCCCTATATCATCTGACCTAAAATGGGCCTTAAACCATGTCATACTAGCCACTCAAGAAAACACACACAGTATAACACATTCGCCATACAAATGCATCCTCCAAGAAGTTCATTGAAAGAACACATCATATGCCAGGCAGTGATGGTGCATGCCTTTAATCCCAGCACTTGGGAGACAGAGGCAGGGGGATCACGGTGATGGAATAACGATCAATAATCAATGCTGGTCAATAATCAATAAACACTAATCAATAATTATCAATACTAATTGATAACCAATAATGATCAATAATTTTTGGAACATGCCTTTAATCCCAACAGTTGGGAAGCAGAGGCAGGCAGATTTCTGAGTTCAAGGCCAACCTGGTCTACAGAGTGAGTTCCAGGACAGCCAAGGCTACATAGAGAAACCCTGTCTTGAAAAACAAAACAAAACAAACAAACAAAAAAAATCATCCTTTAAGAGTCAAAGAGATTCCTATTACAAAATTACTGGTTCAAACTCTGAATTTATATACCTCCATTTACAAGGAAATGACTTGAGAATTCTGCTAATGTGTATGTCACAGCCATTAAATATAACTTGTGAATGAGAATGTCCCCCAGACTCAGATATTTGGACACTTGTCAGCTGGTGGTGCTGTTTGAAAGAGATTAACAGGTATAGCCTTGCTGGAGGAAGTAAGTCCCAGGAGGAGAGCTTTGAGAGTTTGAAGACTGTTGTCATATCCAGTCTGCTCCCTCTGCTTCCTGCTTTGTGGCTGAAGATGTGAGCTCCCAGCATTCTGCTCCAGCTTCCATGCCTGCTTCTTGCTGCACTGCTTCCCATCATGATGTCTATTAAACTGTAAACAAAGTTACTCTCTCATGGGAAAAGGAAGGAGAAGGTGGCTTCCTCAGGTTTGCAGCTTACTTGGCAGAACACCAGGATTCTCTGCTTGAGAACATAAGTTTCCTCTGTCTCAGTCACCTGAGAATGACAAAGACTCTAGGTTGCCTGGAAGCCAGCAAGCTGGAAGCAGTCTCCTCATGCCATTTCCCTACAAATAGTCAAATATATCTTCAGATTTAAAGCCATACTAAATTAATGAGAAATGGAGTCTAAGAATCTTCCAAATATACTGATCTCTGTAGTAGGTTGTTAGTGTCTTAGAAATAAGAACAAACTAGAAGTAAACAAATTAAGCTTCCCAGAAATCAAATGCCACCTCTGTTAGAAGTCTGCACACAGCTTAGAACACACAACACCAAACCAAACAATTCCAAGGGGGGGGGAGTTATTCAGGGCAAAGATGATGGGGGGGAGAAGAAGAAGTGGGAAGAGGACAGTGATATCAGAAGGTTCTGCCTGTTTTATATGGGCGGTGACATAGCCTCTACCAGGTAAAGGTGAAGTAGCCAGGTGGCTTCTGGGAATGTATGGCTGTTGCCTTGGCAACGATGTGGGGGTTGCCTAAATGTGATATCACTGGGTTCAGAGTCTGATACCAACAACCTCACATTAGTTTATCTGTGAAGTGGACTGAAGTAACCCTGGCAAGAAGCAACTGGCTAGAACAACTGTATTCCACCACTTGACAGCACTTTTGTTCACTCTACAGTCAATTTACAAATACAACTGTGACACAAAGAAATAAACTATACAAATGAGAGCAATCTAAGAACAAAATTAGTGGGTAGAGAACTTTAGCCTTTTCAATAACCATGCTATGTTCAAGGAGATAAAGCAAAGGATAAAACTTAACTTATAAGTCTTTAGCCTTAAAACAAATTACAAATCTGTTTTAAGTTCACGCCAACAGAGGCTAGCTAGCTATGCAGCCAGAGCCTATCTCAAACACACCAATCACCAAAATAAGTAAGTGCAACTGCCCCTGAGTGATGTGTAATCAATCCAATTACTGTAATCATATCCAGATGTAAAGTGCTACCTTACCTTCACTTAGAGTTACAAGAAATATTTGTTAGCTAAAACAAATATACAATGAGTTAATGGGTGTGCACATTTAGTCACATAACATAACTCATGATGTGACACAAATGCAGAGAAAGCAACCTGTGGCAACTCGAGGATAAGGTGAGATAAGCTTAGTTTGGACCCACTCCTATCTCTCTTCTCAGTACCTTTTCCCTTACCTTAACCACCAGTTTTCTACTTAGTTACTTACAACTGAGGACATTAAGTACAGTGGAATCCAGGGACACCTGTAATCAGTTCAATACCTGGAACCTACACAAAAAACAGACTCCTACCAGATGCCCCTGACCTCCACTTGTTGAGGTTTAGTCTGTCACTATGTATTATAATGCTAACTGCAGGCCCCCAAGGCCTGACTGTCCCAGAGACTAGAGACTTGGGTCCACACATAGACCCAAGTGCTGCTATGTGATGTTGCCCTCAAATTATTTCCAACTGCTGAATAGAGATGCCAACAGTCAATACCTGATACCTGGACAGAAAAGACAGAAGCAGGTTTTAGCATTCCAGGACTTCCCCAGCATCAGAGAAGAACATGGAGGAAAAGAAGATAAAGAGAAGAAGCTGCCATGTGTTAGGTGAGTCATAAAATAATGACCACGTGGGTTGGCTAATTGGAGTTAAAAGCAGCCCAGACAAAACATGGCAAATTATATAGTGGGATTATTGGCTGGTAATGGTAAATACAGACCTGGATTCCCACCGGCCCCGCCCCCGCCTGGCCCCGCCCCGGATCCGCCCTAACCCCGCCCTCCTCGCCATGGCACCCCCGGGCGCCGCATTCCCGCCACGGCCTCGTCCTCTCTCGAAGCCGCGGGAGACCAGAAGCCGGATAGAACCGGATCGGCGAGGCCCCGGGGTGGGCGGGGCCTCGGCTCACCGTCGCTAGGCCCCGCCCACCGCTGCCGGCCGCGCCTTGAGGGCGTCTGTGACGCACTTCCGCTTCCGGGGAGGGCGGGCCCGCGCCTCGGGAAGGGCGGCGAGGCGTTTCCGCCCAAAGCCGTGGCGCCGCTTCCGGTTCCCGGGCGCTCGCCAGGGCACTTCCTGTCGCGCTCTCCTGTGACCCTGCGGGGCGAAAGCTGATGTGGTTACGCCGGAGGCGGCTTCCGGTGACCGGGGCGTCCGCGAACAGTGGTCGTCACCCCGCGACCCTGGCGCTGGCCTGTGACGTCACCGCGCCCGCTAGGCGGCCGCACCCGGATCCCGACGACCGCCGCGATTCCCGCCAACCACGTCGGAATCTCCGTGACGTCACAGCCGGCGACGGCGACCCACGCAGGCGCACAGCGGCGATCCCGGATTTCCTCGGTGGCGTTGGCGGTGGAGATCGATCCCGTGATTCCCCGTGGTGGCCCCCACCCCATTGATACCAATCGATACTAATCAATTATCAATAATCGAGTTAATCAGTAAATCGTGGCGCAGGCCTTTGTTCCCAGCACTCAGGAGGCAGAGGCAGGGGCATGACGGTGATGGGATGCAGATGAAGATCAATGCTCATGATAAAGGTAATCAATGTTAATCAATGACGAATAGTCGATGCTGGTCAGGAACTAAAAATGTTCAATGCTGATGGTAATCAACGATCGATAATCAGCAGGTATTGCTGATCAGTAATCAATACCGATCAATAGTTGATAATCAATAACTGATAATTAATCAATACGGATCCATAGTTGATGACAGCAGTCAGTGCAAATCAATAATCATCTTGGGAGGATCCTAATAAATATAAATAAAAATATAAATATAAAATGTGCAATGAAATATGAAAATAAAATTCTAATGAAATAAAATACAAAATATAAAACGTAAAATAAAACGAATAAAAATTTAAAATAAATATAAAATATGAAAAAACCTAAATAAGATAAAATATAATAAAATATAGTAAAGTAAATTAAAAATAGGATAAAATAAGCCACAAATATAAAATTAAGTAAATAAAAATAGAAAATAAGATATAAATGTAACATAAAATGAATAAAATAAAATATGAAAAAATATAAAACATGAAAATATGAAACATGCTATAGACAAATCGTTATTATTATAAAATAAAGTTAAGTAAATGAAAATATAAAATAATATAAAATAAAATATAAATGTAACATAAAATGAATAAAATAAAATATAAAATATGAAACATGCTATAGACAAATTATGATTATTACTGTTTTCCATATTTCGCCATATGTTGAAGCACAATTAGTCAAACAGCGTCCGAGAGGAAGTGACACGTGCAGTGTGATATTTAACAATTTTATTTCCCTCACACAGCCAGGTGTAGAATTGAAAGTCCAAGCAGATTTTTATTTTAAAATCTTTAAAGTTCATTTCTTAAACTATTTTTAAAAAGTTTACGTATTTTTACTCATATTTACATCATGCTTTATATTTATAGTTTATTTCAGTTTTTATTCGTATTTGATTTCATATTTTACGTTATTTTAGAATTTGATTTACTCTTATTTTTCTGTTTTATAATTTATATTTAATGTATTTTATGTTTTATTTTAATTTTATAATTTGTATTCACAGTATGCTTTATACTTACGTTTTATATTTTACATTTTACATTTTATTATATATTTTGAAGTTTAAATTTATTTCATTTTATTTTATATTTTATATTTTATTTCATATTTATTTTTATTTTATGTTTTATGTTTTCATTATATTTTATGTATACAATTTTTTCATATTATATTTAATTTTATATTTTACTTTACTTTTATTTTTTTAATTTTATAATTTATATTTTATATTTGATGTATATTATTTTAGTTTTATTTTATGTTTTATACGTATGTTTTATATTTTACATTTTATAGTTTATTGTATATTTTAAACTTTAGTATATTTTATGTTTTAGTTAATTTTATTATTCATTTTGTACTTATATTCATGTTATATCATAAATATTATATATTGTTTTTAATATTTAATGTTATATTTTATTATTTTATATTTTACTTCACTGTTAGTTTTTTATTTTCTATTCTTTATGTTTTATATTTTATTTTAATTTTATTTACGTTTACATATTTATATTTTATACTTTACATTTTATATATTTAAATTTTATTTTATGTTTTATATATTGTGTTTTATATTTTATTTTTATGTTAAATTTCATATTTTGTATTATTTTCTATTTTATTTTACATTCACTTTTTAATTTTATATTTTATGTTTGATGTATTTTATATTTTATTTACTTTTTAATTTATTTTATTATATTTATATTATATTTTATATTTATGTTTTGTACATTTTGTATTTATTACATATTTTAATTTTAAAATTTATAGTTTATATTCTTTATTTCATAGTAAAATATTTATATCATATTGTACATTTTATTTTATATTTTATATTATTTTCCATTTTAATTTTTAAAAATTTTATATTACCATATTTAATGTGTCATTTTGTTTTATTTTATATTTTATATTTACATTTATCCTATAATTTATATTGATGTTTTATATTTAATGTTTTTTCCATTCTATTTTAAGTTAATTTTTAATTTTATATTTTAGAAGTTATATCCAATGTATTTTATATGTGATTTTTATATTTCATATTTTATAGATGATGCATCCGATTGATGAATTAGAAGATGCACCTTCATCATCTCTATCGATTTTCCGATGATTTATTTCCCAGCCGACACAACGCAGAGACAAATCCACAAGGAATGAGGGTGAGGCCCTCAGGCACCGGCGGACGCTGCCATATGAGGCCATGTTAGTCCTTATTACAGAATCAAGTACCAACATCGTGGAATGGAATGTGGCTATAACTTCTGGAAGTAAAAAGGTCTATTTTATGTCAATGTACTTGATATACTATAATTTGTGTCCACATAATAATGAAATTTATGGTGGGACCGACCATAGGCTCCATGATAGATTCAGCTTAAAAAATTATTACCCTGTCACCATCAGGTCACGGTCTTTTTTTGTAATGGTGACTCCAGGGTTAGTGATTGGAAGCGATGTTATTAGAAGGGGCCGTGTTCCAGCCTCAGCAAGCAGAGGAACTCAGCAGCTTTGTCCATGTGGCTCTGGGAGGAAAGAATAGAAGGGACGACTGAGACAATTGATGCTGGTTGGCTGTAGTTAAAAAATTAGTGGGGATGAAGTAGAAACCAGCACCACTGAGGTGACATATTCTCTGAAGTGTTGTTACATCGTCCATATGCTGGGTTCTTCCCCTGCGACTAAGATTAACTGCATTTCTGTCATACATTCCCTTCACTATGCCAAGCCTTAGCTGCTCTGCATGACAGGTTCATTTATGCCTTTGAAACCAATAACACCTGGGTGATTCTCACACATGATTGACTCCAGGTGCACAACAAGGAACAACCTTGGCAACTTCTGGAATACAGCTTTGTGTATTTGCATTGCAGTAGGTTCTTGGTGGTCTCTGGGGTGCCAGTGACTTGGGCACAACATCTTGGTGCATGGACTGGAACCCCAAAATACTCAAAAATACCAGCTGAAGGATTGAAAGGCTGCCTGTTAAGATGTGTCATTGATGCCGGGTGGTGGTGGCGCACACCTTTAATCCCAGCACTTGGGAGGCAGAGGCAGGTGCATTTCTGAGTTTGACAACAGCCTGGTCTACAGAGTGAGTTTTGGGATAGCCAGGGCTACTGAGAAACCCGGGCTCAAAAAGAAAAAAAAAAAAAAACCAAAAAACAAAATAAGTAACAGATGTGTTATTGTTGTTCTTTGTGTCAGTTCCTTGTCTGTCAGATTTGTGTCTTTGTGCTTTGGTTTTTGGATTTTTTTGAGTATTTGCAGAGGGAGATGACTAAAGTGAATGTGGAAGCACATTATAGTGAATGCACTGGAGAGTTGAAGCCACAAAGGGCTTGGAACATGTTTCAGAGCCTGGTGTAGGGGATGGTGTGTGTGCATGGTCTTAATTTCTGGGGATGTAAGAATCTTGCTACATGGCTGACAGCTCCCTTCCTATCTTTATTTTCTCCTCTGTACAAGGGTTGGCATATGCTGGGTACCCTTTACTGCCCCCTTGAGGCTATCCATTTTGTGTGTTGCAATTTGTTATTCTCTGAGGAATTGAGACAGATTTCATCCTAATCAATTTAGTTACTAGCCCCACACCTTGGGTTAAATCCTTCTAGAAAGATTGACTAGTCCATGACAGAGAGCTCTTCGAGCCAGCATCCAGGGCAAAATCAGGCTCTGCCTACCTTATTTTACAGGGTGGAAAGACAAAGACCTCATTTCCCACCTCCTGAACTACCATCTGTCCAGTTCATATGTGACTCTAGTTTTGAACTTGGAGCTGTCATAAGATGGAAAGTCGTTCTTCATCGATTCTAAAAAATTTAGCATATCTTCCTTGAACCATAAGTCTTGTCCTTTGTTAGTGGTCATTTCCAGTTGTGTGGTACAATCTGCTTCTCTATCCATCTTCCAGCTGTTTTAGCCTCCTCTTTGGTAGCACTGGCTTGAGAACCCAGTGTTAAAGACACCTCACCCCAGGTCAGCACAGTCTCTGAGCTCCCCATTCCAGTGTATCCTTCCCTCCTCTGAGCCAGGTAACATCCCTATTTTGTCCTTGCTCAACCACAACTCCAAGTCCCTCATAGGGTAGCATGGCCTCTTGTATTGATATGGTTAGCCCATTGGTTTTGGGATGTTACAACTTTCTTATTTATTATTGTATCTGTGTCATAGTTGTCTTAAATTCTCAGCATTTCAGAACTACAGTCATCTGAAGGAGCCTCAATCAAGGGCGTGCCCTCATCAGAATGGCTGGTTGCTATGTCTGTGAAAGATAGTGTTGATGATTGATTAGGAAGGCTCTTCCACTGAGGGTGGCAATATCCCTAAGCAAGTGGTCCTGGGCTGGATGAGAGAGCAGGCTGAGCATGAGACAGTGAGCAAGCAAGAGAGCAAGCCAGGAGACAGTGTTTGTCCATGCTTTTTGCCTTCATTTTCTAATTTAAGCTTCAAAATGATGGCCTGTGATCTGACAGAACCATGTACAACAAACATTTATTACCTGAGATGCTTTTTCTTAGAAGATTCAATCACAGCAGCAAGGTAGCAAGTTAGAACAACAGCAACAACAACAGTGTTATTTTGCTGTTGTACAGAATCTATGTTGTAGATTGTATTCTTGTGAACAGGACAAATTTTGGGTAGAAAGATTTTTGGATTCGTTGGTGTCTTTAACTCTCCTCTGAGGGTTCTGCCTGACTGCCTTTTTAGCGTTTATATCTAACTGCTATACATCTCAGCTAAGATCAACCTTAGACTCCTTGGTACCCTCTAATTTGTGGTCTCTGGCACATGCTAAATGTACCCACCCCCAGCCAGTTGCAGATTTTGATTCATTTTCCCCCTTGGCTTTTTTTTTTTTTTGTCTCCCTCCACACCTGTTGCTGGTTCCAGGACAGCCGGGGCTACACACAGAAACCCTGTCTCAAAAAACAAAAAAACAAAAACAAAAAACAAAAAACAAAAAACAAAAAAACCCCGATAATTTTACTTCCTCCTTTCTAATCTGTATTACCTTTATCTTCTTCTGTTTTATTGCTCTTGCTAAACTTTTAGATAGTATTTTAAATAGATATGGAGAGAATGGATCACCTCTTCTTGTTTGTGAATTGGTAGAATTAATATGCATGTCTCTCTATTATAATTGTTGTCTCTCTATTTAATGTTGGCTATAGGTTTGCAGTAAAGTGACATTATGTTTAGGTGTGTCCCTTGTATCTTTAATCACTCCAGTAACTTTATCATAAAGTGGAATTAAATATTGTCAGAGAATTATTAATCATCCAATGAGATGACCACTTATTTTATTTTCTTACACATTAAGCACATTATATTAAACCATTCCTGTAACTCTTTAATGGAGCCTGCCTCATTGATCATTGAGGATGATCTTTTAAAGTGATTTCTATTTTATTTAATTCATTGTATTAAAGATTTTTTCATCTGTGGTTTTAAGGGAAAATGGTTTGTAATTCTTTTTTGTAGATGAGTCTTTATATTGATTGGATATTTGAGTAGCCATGGGCTCACAAAATAAAATCAGCTAAGGTTTCTTCTCTTTCTATATTATTGAATACTTTGAGTATTGTCATGAACTCCTGTTTGGAAGTCTGGTAGGATTCTACCCTGAAACTTATGGCCCTGGCCTCTATTTGTTGGCACACTTGTAATGACTTCCCTTTTTCTAGGTGTTTAGGTCTGTTTAAGTTATTTACCTTAGTTTGATTTAACTTTGGTCAGTGGAACAATTTGAGATTAGCCTTTTCTTTTAGAATTTCTAATTTGGTGTTGTAGAGGCATTTTAAAGCTATGTCTCTACCATTCTCTGGCTTTCTTCATTGTCTGTTATTTTGTCACCCTTTTTATTTTAGATTTCATTAATTTTGATATTCTCTATCTTTTAATAAGTGTTTCTATTTTGTCTAATAAAAGGTTCAAAGAACCAACCCCATGTCTCATTAATTCTTTGTATTCTTCTCTTTCTATTTTATGGATTTTGATCCCAATTTGACAATATCTTGATGTCAACTTCTTTCCTTCATCGCTCACTCACTTCTTTCCATTCTAGATCTTAGAGAATGCTCTTAAATTGCCAGTGTGAGAGCTCTCCAATATTTTCATGTAGGGATTTTCTGTATGAACTTTCATCTTAGAGACAGTTTCATTTACTTTGTATTCCATAAGATTGTGCATTTTGCATATTCATTTGCATTGACTTCTATAAGGTCTCTAATTTCTTCCTTTATTTCTGTCTTAACCTAGTTTTCACTCAGTAGTGAGATGTGCAGTTTCCATGAGTTTGTAAGCTTTGTGTTCTTTCTGGTTTTGTTGATATCCAGCTGTAATCCATGGTGGTCTGATAAGATACATGGTAAGTAGCTTGTCTTTCTTTATGTATTGAGACCTGCAATGTGTCTAAATATGTTTTCAGTTTACAAGTGAGTTTCATGAAGTTCTAAGCAGGAAATATATTCTCTTATATTTTGGTAGAATGTTCTCCAAATTTCAGCTGGATTCATGTTCATGCTATCAGTTAGCTGTTTAATTTTGATCTGGAGAATTTATCCATTGGTGAAAATGGAGTATTGAAATTTGCCAGTATAATGGATGAAGGTTATCATGTGATTTTTTTACTTTAAAACTCTTTATTTTACAAAGGTATGTGACCATGTGTTTGAGGCATTGATGTTAAAAATTGAAATGTTATCTATGGTAATTTTTTCTCTTTGGTGAGTATGTTGTATCTTTCTCCAATTTTTTTGATTTTTTAAAAACTATTTTAAAATAGTTACACCAGCTTGCTTCTTTGGACCATTTGCTTGGAATATCTTTTTACAACCCTTTACACTAAAGTAATGTTTATCCTTGACGTTGAGCTATATTTCTTTTTCTTTCTTTCTTTCCTTTTACAGTTTTTATTGTTTTTTTAATGATTTATTTATTTTATTTATTTTATGTATATGAGTACACCATTGCTCTCTTCAGACACACAAGAAGAGGGCATCAGACCCCATTACAGATAGTTGTGAACCACCATGTGGTTGCTGGGAATAGAACTCAAGACCTATGGAAGAGCAGTCAGTGCTCTTAACCACTGAGCCGTCCTCTCCACCGCAAGCTGTATTTCTTATATGCAATAGAAGGATAAGTTTGTGTTAGCATCCATTCTGTTAGCCTGTGTCTTTTTATAGTCATCTGAGGTCATTGATATTGAGAGAGTCAATGAGTGGTGATTGTTATCTTCTGATATTTTGTTGTTCTTGTTATTGTTACAGCTGCTGCTGGTCGTGGTCGTGTTGGTGGAGTTGGGGTGTGTGTGTTTGTGCTTTCCCTTCTTTTGCAGATAACAAGATTATTTACTACCTGTGTTTTCATGTCTATCATTAATCTCCTTGGGTTGGATTCTTCCTTCTACACTTTGTGTAGGTTTGTTTATGTAGATAGATCAGGTTAAGGGTTAGGATTATGGTTAGGATTAGAAATCCCCAAATAATATTTACCGCAACAAGATGGCTGTAATTATGATTTGTGTCCAATGATTGAAATGGAATAGAGAGTAAGATGATAGAGGATACTCAGTAGTCCTGGCTCAGGTTCTTTCTAGAAAAGGTCATACTGTGCTTTCAGATGCCTTTCCTTTAAGGAAGATGAAAGGGAAAGATTGTTCCAGTATCCAATTATTAGACATGGAAGATGAAAGGAAACATGCTGCTCCCTGTGGTGGTGCATGCCTTTAATCTCAGAACCCAACAGACAAGTCAGGAAGATCATAACGCCAAGACCCATCTCATCTATATAATGAATTTGAGCCAAGCCTAAGTTAAATCCTGTCTTACTTCCTTCTCAAATATTTTCATTGAAACTGGTTAGAAAAGGTGTCATGCGAGTACTCACATCTGTACATATCCCTTTCTACTTAATGTTTTTAGATGTGAATAAATGCATTGGAAAACAAGAAGAGTTAATAATAAAATATTAAAATTAATTTCTGTGGGGGAATTTAAATTTACTTTAGCTTTTGGGTTTTCTCTTTTGCATCTATATTTCATCATTTTCTGTATCAAAACTGGATTCCTTGTGCAGTTTAATCAAAAGCACAAGCTATGACAAACAGTCTACACAACAGGTTTAGTCTGTAATGTGTTATTTCATTCTAATTCCTAGGGATTTAAAAAATTATTAAATACACATTTGTAGCCCAGCTGCAGAGGTCAGACATGGATCTGGAAAGTCACTGGTAGAAGAAGGCCAAGAAAATCTCCAGTGCTAAAGAAAAATCACATAATTCCCAGGATGAGATTTTGTTTTCTTATTAAGCAGCATGAAAGCCTGCTTCTGAGCAAGACACTGACTTTGAGCCTTCACAAGACCGAGGGCCTCTCCTCCCATTGATGCCCAACAGTGCTATCTTATGCTACATATGCAGATGGAGCCATGGTTCTCTCCATGTGTACTCTCAGTTGGTGGTTTAGTCCCTGGGAGCCCTGGGGGGTCTGGTTGGTTGATATTGTTGCTCTTCCTCTGGGGTTGCAAACCCCTTCAGCTCCTTCAGTCCTTTCTCTAACTCCTCCGTTGGGGACCCTGTGCTCAATTCAATAGTTGGCTGCAAGTATCTGCCTCTGTATTTGTCAAGCTCTGGCAGAACCTCTCAGGAGACAGCTGTATCATGCTCCTGTCAGCATGCACTTCTTGGTATTCACAATATTTTCTGTGTTTGCTGACTGTATATAGGATGGATCCCCAGGTGCAGCAACCTCTGGGTGGCCTTTCCTTCAGTCTCTGCTCCACACTTTGTCTCAGTATTTGCTCCCATGAATATTTTGTTCCCTCTTCTAAGAAGAACCACTCAAACCACACTTTGGTCTTCCTTATTCTCTCTCTCTCTCTCTCTCTCTCTCTCTCTCTCTCTCTCTGTTTTTTTTGAGACAGTCTTTCTCTGTGTAGCCCAGGCTGTCCTGGAACTCACTCTGTAGACCAGGCTAATCTTGAACTCAGAAATCCTCCTGCCTTTGTCTCCCAAGTGTTGGGATTAAAGGCGTGCACCACCACTGCTCCCTTTGTCTTTATTCTTGAGTTTCATGTTGTCTGTGAACTGTATCAGGTATTCTGAGCTTTTGGGCTAATATTGAACTCAGGACCTTTGGAAGAGCAGTCAGTGTTCTTAACCAATGAGCTATCTCTCCAGCCCCCTAAAATATAAATTTCAATAAAGGACTAGTTAATATTGAATAGGAAATTTCAATATAGGATTAATTCATATTAAATTGGAAATTTCAATATATGACTAGTTAAAAATAATTGGAAATTTCAATATAGGACTAGTTCATATTTAATTGGAAATTTCAATATAGGACTAGTTAATGTTTATTAGAAATTTCCATATATGGCTAGTTAAAAATACTTGGAACTTTCAGTATAGAACTAGTTAATATTAAATTGTAAATTTCAATATAGGACTACTTAAAAATAATTAGAAATTTAAACATAGGATGAGTTACAAAAGAATTGGAGATTTTAGTGTAGGATTAGTTAACATTAAATTGTAAATTTAAATATAGGATTAGTTAATATTAAATTGGAAATATCAAATAATATTATTTTTCAATATAGTACTAGTTCACACTAAATTGGATATTTCAATATAGGACTAGAAAAGATTAAATTGGATATTTCAATGTAGGACTATTTAAAATTACATCGTAAATTTTATTATGGGACTAGTTAATATTAAGTTGGAATTTTCAGTATTGGACTAGTTAATATTCAATTACAAATTTCGATACAGGATTAGTTAACATAAAATTGAAAAATTCAATATAGGACTAGATAAAAATAATTGGAAATTTGGATATAGGACTACTTAATGTTAAATTGAATATTTTGATATA
Source organism: Arvicanthis niloticus (assembly GCF_011762505.2). NCBI lineage: Eukaryota > Metazoa > Chordata > Mammalia > Rodentia > Muridae > Arvicanthis > Arvicanthis niloticus. Next base: position 5,598,380 of record NW_023044979.1, on the reverse strand, counting down.
AGACTAGTTAATATTAAATTGAAAATTTTAAAACAGGACTAGTTAATATTAAAATGTAGATTTCAATGTAGGACTACTTAATAATAAATGGAATTTTCAATATAGGACTTGTTCACATAAAATTGAAAATTGCAATCTAGGACTAGTTAACATGGAATTGAAAATTTCAATATGGCACTAATTATCATGGAATTGTAAATTTCAATCTAGGACTAGTTAACATTAAATTGTAAATTTCAATCTAGGACTAGTTAACATTAAATTAAAATTTTCATTATAGGACTAGTTAACATTAAATTGATAAATTGCAATCTAAAACTAGTTAACATGGAATTGTAAATTTCAATATAAGGCTAGTTAACATGGAATTGGAAATTGCAATCTAGGACTCATCAATATCGAGTTGTAAATTGCAACATAGAATTAGTCAACTTGGAATTGTAAATTGCAATCTAGGACTAGTTAACAGGAAATTGTAAATTTCAATATAGGAATATTTAACTTGGAATGGGAAATTGCAATCTAGGACTACTTAACATTAAGTTGTAAATTTCAATATAGGACTAGTTAACATTCAGTTGCAATTTGCAATATAGAACCACTACAACAGTAGAGTCATCCTCTCACATTGGATCATTTCTCTTGGGCAAAGAATAAAGCTTTCTTCTTCCTGGAATAGACAGGTGTTCTGCTTATGATTTTGACTTTCATACACATATTGCTTCTGCCAAATCAACGAACCATGGACATACTGAGTGCCTCATTCACCACAATCACATTCCACACAGTATTGTTCTGACCAAGGAACTCATTTCACAGCAGAGAAGTGAGACAGTGGGCCAATTGTCATGGATTCTAATGGTATTAATTACCATTAATACCATATTCCTTGTTACCCTGAAGGTGCTGAACTGATAGTAAAATAGAATGACCTTTAGAAGACAGGTTTGGGAAACCTGTGTGAAGGTCACAATCCCCCAAATCTGAGTGGAACTCAGCACAAAATGGAGGACTCTCTTTATCAGAAGGGCTTCCATTTCTCTACCTCAATTTATCTAGACAATGTCCCTGAACACAGGTGGCTGTCCTTATCAAAAAACTGTCCATGTGTGGAGCTACTTAAACCTAGCACACAAGTTGCATTCTGGCTTCCCTGCCCACATGATAATTATGTATACTATTATGACCAATTAATCCTTTCCACCTGTACCCATAAAGGCCCTCATATACCTTATTTCTGGAAAATAAAGTAGAGTTGACTCACTGTGCTGGTCTCGAGATAATTTTATAATACTCAAAGCCATTGCAAGCCAGATTGTCGCAGCTGATCCCTTTGTCTTCACTCTTTGGTGGCTAACAACCACCCAAGAATAAAGAAGACCCACACCAAAGCTGCCACCCTTAATGGCCCAGTAGGAAAAATGTCAGTGTGTTTTACATTCCTGTGTTTAGCCTTTCCCATTCTTCAGGTTTCTCACAAATTCTCCTGTCTTTCCATGAATTCATCACTGGTGATGCTGTGATAAGATGAATATGAGTGGGCTGGCACTGCAGTCACCTTTGAGGGGGATATCTGTCCTTTTTGGTCTTTGTGCAATGGATCCTTCTACATTGTTAAACTGACCAAAGGGTTGACATAGAAAGAGCAGGAGTTATGGTGCCTCAGAGAAGAGTCCTTAGGGGACAAAATAAAACAAAAGAGATGACAAAGATTATCAAATAAAACAGTCATGGAAGGCAGGACACATGGAAGGATTCTGTTAGGAGAGTCAGATGACATCCACAATACACAAAAGCCAGACTGATAGGACCATCATAATTTCTATTCAGGATATAGTTAAGAACATAATTAGGGCAGCATTACGCTTATTATAGGAAGAAAATAGGCAAGAGTCCCACCTAAAAACCAATGTCATGCTTTGTATTGGGTGTTAGAGGACTGATTTTTATTTGGCTTTCTTGTAAAACCAGTAATTTGATAAAAAAAATTGAGGAATTTTGGACAACTCATTATAAGTTTATATTCAACCACTGATTCTCTTCTATTACAATCTTGTGTAATATATGAAGAATTAAATTTTGAGGAAATACTCCTAGCATCATTATTAACATGGGTTATGTTTTATCAGGTGAAATGTGCATCTATTATGAGTTGGACAATATTCCATAGCCCTTCACAAAAGGATATAACTTGAGCCAGCTGTTTGCTTCATCAGAACCCTGCATGAATAGCAGGTACTTGCTGCTCCTACATCACATTTAAATCAGGGAGCAGGCATGGTTACTGTAGTGAAGGACACAGTCTGTTATTGAGAAGTACTCTTTGATAGTGAGATGGTGTACTATATTTGGTAAATATAGCTTTTAGATTTGGCCTCAGTATTTAATAAGATTGTTCAGTTTTCCTCAGCTGTATGTAGACCCTGGCATGCTGAAGTAAGCAAAGGGCTTTTCTTTCATCTGGGATATTGAGATACATCTATATATGCCAAAGAGTATCAGCAGTGAGGATTTATTTTCTAAATAACATTTCACAAGATCAAACAATTTTTGAGGACTCTTGTCCCTTCACTTGCTAAAAAGACACACCACATTTTAAAGTGATCATAGTCTTACATGCCCACTTAAAATTCCACATTTAGCAAAATCAACTTCTGTTGACCTTCTGTTAATGTCTATTGAAATTTCTTATCTAGGTTATTACTTGACCTTCTGAAGGTCTGTATCTTCAACCTTTTTTTTTTGTACTATTTTCCCCTGTTAGTGAATGTTATTTGATAGTCTTGCTTGGACGGAGTGTGACTTCCCTTGGAAGCTCTGAGGGAATCATCCCTGTATTTTGACTCTCCTCAATGCACACTAGATACAGGATAGAATTAGACTTAGATCACAGCCAGTTCATCATAAAAGTGATTCTGAAGACAGAGACTTTGATCCCATATATATTTCCCATGAGTCTCATAATCTAAGTGCCTTCAATACCTCACTTGTTCCTTCAGAATTTCCAAATGCTTTGTATTTGTTTCTTCTCACTTTGGACATTTCATCCTAATCTCTATATACCTCCTTCCTTATTAAAACCATTTACATCTTTAGATCATTCTAACATTTTATAAATGTTAATAACATACGATATAATAGGTTAAACAAATTAATTCACAATATTTTGTGAGAATATTTCTTTAGGAGAGGGGAATAAACAATTTATATCCCCTCTTTATAAGTTCTCAATGGCTCCACATTTCAAAATTATCTAGTTCACTCAAGGATAGCAGGGAAATTATTGGTTTTACTTGCAGAAAACTGACAAATTGTTCCTTATGAGACTGTAGATATCCTGCACTCAGTCATATAAAAAATATTTTACTTAGTATGTCAGGAGACAAATTCACATTACCTAAATAGTTATTCCATTTCCATATTTTACGAATACTGACCAGCCATGCTCTCTCTCTCTCTCTCTCTCTCTCTCTCTCTCTCTCTCTCTCTCTCTCTCTCTTTCTCTCTCTCTCTCTTTCTCTTAGAGGGTTAGCAATATTAAAAAAAACCCTGCTGTGATTATTTTAATTCAACAGAGCTGAAAATAAGAAATGTTTGTTGTTTAATTTAGAAAATAAGACACAAACCCTGAGGTGGATCTTTCAATCATTTTATATTTATTTGTTTTTAAATTGGCTTTACTGGATATAAATATCTCTCAAATCATTAACATATTTATGTCTGTATAAAAATTCAAATATGTATCATATTTACAAGGACAGATATGTTGTTCTAATGTGAGTGAGGACAATGTCCATTGTGAATAGCATCTACTAGTCTAGGAGCAGTCAACCCTTTAAAAATAATTTAGAACCTTATGGAATAGAGACCATGTTGTGTACTAGAATTGGGATAGGGTTCAATTAGATACCATTGTGACCAGAATTGTATGATTACATATATCATGTCCTTAAAAATAGACAATAATATTTAAATATATATGTTCATGTTACCTATTTTAAAGAAAGATTCAGACTTGTATGATTATTTTATATTACTTTTACCTGAGTGGGTATGTGAATTAAATATATTTTTGTCTCTTCATATTAGTTTCTAAGTTTAATTTACTATGAATGAAATAAACTTAGGCCAACATATCCAATTTACTTTGCTTGTAATCCATTTGCTATTTCATACATGATATGAATCACAAACTGTGATCTCATGTGCATAGTCTATACATAAGTAATAAAAGGGCATAGTTTAATAAGCCATGAATTCATATCTATTGCTTGTTTGGGATTCCTTTTTCAGAATTTTCATTGTCAAGTGAAAACTTCACATAGAAATCTTTAGTAAGCATATTTTTAGGTTGGAAAATAAGTACATCAGACATGTCTAGAGCAGAGGAGTACTGAGTGCATTTTATCTCAGAGGAAAATTAACTGGAGCAATAACTGACAGTGAGACCCAGCATAGGGTAGCATAAATGTTCTTTGCTGGCAGCAGGCTCTGTGGCTCTTGGCAAGTTATTATCTGTCGATTATCTTTTGATTATCTGTTGATTATTCTTTGATTATCCATTGGGCTCTGTGAATATCATAATCTTGGCTTCCAGATGTAATATCCTGCAACATGAAATCAACCAGGCTTGGGTTTTCTAACTTCCCTTGCCCAACAGACTTTATTGTGGCATTCTATTAAATCCCATTTCTATGTACATACAGAGATTCATTCTCTCTATGATTTGAGATATGTTTATCTACAGAACCTGTATTAATAAAACTGTTGTTTTTCTCCACTTTTCCATTGATGAAGGTGTGCTGGCTACCAATAGTGTTCAACTGTGTTTCCCTTATGATTCTGGCTTTTCTTTAGGGTTGATTGATACCTGTCATCTGGTAAAAGGAAGCTGTAAGTTCCCTGAGCCCATCATGAAGCCAAAAAACAAGTATCTTGTTTCCTAAAATCCCTCTTTAGTGTTAATTGTGTTAGCATTCTGTCTAAAACTCTACCTCACTGTTACGTGTTGACAGCCAGGTATGCTCCTCCCCACAGTTACCTCTCTTTAAAGAGAGAGGGAATGTGTTCTATGGGTGTGTGGGAAGGTGTGGGGGAAGGGGATGTCTCAGCAGGCTTATGCCTCCTGCTGATATATTTCTTCCCCTGGAGGGACCATGCCTCATGCTGAGACAGCTCTTCCAAAGGAGCAACCCCCAACAAGACAGTATAGTATAGAATATATTTTATTCAGGACATGGGGAGGGGAGTTAAGAGGGTAGTAGAGGCAGAAAAAAGCAGAGAGAGGCAGAGAGTAGAGAAGTAGAGGCTGGGCATGAGCATGTGGAGAGAGAGGGGGGGAAGAGAAGAGCCCAAGAAGGCAAGAGAAAGAGAGAACAGATGGGCAAGAGATCAAAAGAGAGAGGAACAGGCAAATAGCCACCTTTATAGTACATCAGACCTACCTTGCTGTTGCCAGGTAACCGTGGGGAGGAGCATACCTGGCTGTTGCCAGGTAATTGGGGTGGAATTTAGACAGAATGCTAAGAAATAACAGGGATATTCTTCCTCTTGTGGGTCAGATTGATACCTCCACTGCACACTGAGTACTGGGCTATGGAAGCTGTTCACCTTGATTACAGGAAGAAGAAGGCAAGTGCTGTGAGGAAACCTCAGGTAAGGTCTGGAGTCAGGTCCTGGTAAGTGCAGGATCATTGCTCTCAGAGGGGAGGAGCAGGCAGCTGAACAGCAAGAGCTGGAATGGTGGGTTCTCCCCCAGGGCTGTGGCTGGGTGCAGTGAGATCCCTCTATGAAGACAGAAACAAATGCTAATGGAGTGCAAACCTCTCCTGAGCTCTGGAAAAGGTCTGACCCAGGCCCCGGAAACACACTTTAACCTTGAGGCATGGTAAGACTCACTGGCCAATCGAGGCTCCCATGCAGACCTGCCAATCAGAAACGTAGGTGGGTTCTTCCGGGTGCTATTCTGCAGATTTCCTGTGGTTGTGCAGGCTTGAATGGTCATCTGTGCCCTGCTCTGAGCTCTGCTGTGGGTGCTGTGTGGAGACCTCAGGGAAGCTCTGAAATCGAGTCATGTTGAGCACAGGATCACTGCCCACAATGGGCAGGGGCAGGCGGGTGAGCAGTGGGAGCTGGGGTGCTGGGTCCTCTCTGGGGATGCATGGGAAGCATCAGCCAGATGTGACCACCTGTGAGGTCCCTGGTGATACCCCTCACGTGTTAGATCAGGAGGTAACCTCTGAGTAACTTTACTGTCATGGGTGATTCTGAATCTGCCAAAAACATTTGGAATTCTAATTATCCTAGTTGTTTAGTGCCAGGAATCTTTTAGACTCAACCTTTTTTTTTATTATTGACTGATGTATCCATTTTGTCCTATTCATTTTTAATGTCTGAGACTCTCTCTTCCTTTCCTGTTCCCTGAGTGAACCTTGCTTCTGCAGTTGTCAGTGCACAGGTAATTTCAATGCTCTGCTCTCAGGGACTTAGCAACTGCTTAAGTCATTCCCTGCCTCCATCACCTGCTGCTGTTGTCAGGTGTGCTTTATATACAGGGACAACCAGCTACACAGCTCTCTCTGTTTGTTCCCTGTCTCTGTTCTCTGCACATGCCCCTCTCTATTCTCATTGTTTATTCTCAGGTCTCTCTGCTCCCTGTCTGTCTGCCTGTCTGCAGGTCCTCTTCTGTGCCTCTAACCCTTCACCAGATTCTCACTCATCTCCCTGCAACCATATCTGTTGCATTTTTTAATTTCTTAGGACCTGCTGTGATAGGATAGCTTGGATTTCTTGGTGACATATTTTCCTGATTTTTATTTATTATATTCCAATGGTGGTGTCTAGGCCTCTGGGTTTGAAGTGATTATTGATTTAGGTATTGATTTTTGGATTTGTCTTCTCTGAGTGGGAGTTTTGTTCTCGGGTTACTGTTTAATTTATGGATTTGCAGGGAGCCTTCACTGAGTGTTGCCTCTTTTACTGACTTGTTTGTTTGTTATGTTCAGGAGGGAATGCTTGCTAATGTTGAAAGCTGGGAGAAGAGGTGGGCGGGAAGAGATGATCTTAGTAATCTACAAGGAGACTTTTTCATTATCGGGGTTAGGCTGCTTCTGATGTTTAGTACAGTAAAATTGTGAAAATTGCATTCGGGATAAAAAATAATGTGGTAGATCTATAGAAAGTTTACCTTGTGTCCTTTCAGGCATGGCATGTGGGTGAGCAGGAACTGTCTGTCCAAGTGTGGGCTATGATACAGGGATGAGGCAGGAAAGGAAGGGCAATTTGGGATTGTGTGCAGTATCTTTAGGAGGCATGCACAAGGGGAGAGGTAATTTCCACTAGTATTCTTTTCCAATGGTGAGGGCCACTGGTATTCCGTTCTAGTGGTAAGGACAACTGATATTAGGGTTTGCAGTAACAGATAGTGAGGTAGGTCTTTGGATAAAGTACCTGTTCTACTGTCAGGCATGGCATGCAAGTAAACAGTAGTATCTTTTGATAATAAGGGGCTTAGTCAAAAAGATGAGTTTATGAAGTCCAACACCTGTATTTTTGAGATTGCACAAAGTCCACTTGAGCAGACATCCAATGACAAAACCCTCTTATCAACAGCCAGTCAAGGTACAACAGCAGGATTTAGCTACATATAGATAACAAATAAACCTTAAAGAGGAAAAATAAGTTATCCTACCCATCATAGTTGTCATATGGTTTTGTCTTCTTGTTTGGTTCTTAAAAATTATGCCAGATGTGCTGTTTCTAAAAAAATTAAGTTGCTGACCTGTATGTTAATGCCCCAAGCTTGCTGAAACTACAATAAATACTCAGCACCCCTAGACTCTGTCTCTTAGTTTGGACCTGATGTGAGATTGAGTGGGGAGAATCCTTGTTACTGAGCTCATCGTATAGACCTTTGTGTATTGCATTGCAATAGGTTCTGGTGGTCTCTGGGGACCCAGTGACTTGGGCACAACATCTTGGTGGATGGACTGGAACCTCAAAACACTCAGAAATCCCAACTAAAGATTGAAAGACTGCCTGTTAAGATGTGTGATTGTTCTTTGTGTCAGTAGCTTATCTGTCAGATTTGTGTCTGTGTACATTGGCTTTTTGATTTGTGTTGATTATTTTTGGAGGGAGATGACTAAAGTGACTGTGGAAGCACAGTATAGTGGATGCACTGCAGGGTTGAAGCCACAAAGGCCTTGGAAGATGTTTCAGAGCCTGGTGTAGGGGATGGTGTGCCCATGGTCTTAATTTTTGGGATGGTTTTCAGCTGACATTCATTCTAAAGCCAAGAAAAAAGCCAGGTTCAGAACTAAGTGTTTTGGATAGGAAAGATGACAGAGGTTCTGGTTAGTCAACAAAATGATGGACTATCTTGTACCTCGCTGGTACAAATAAACATAATTATGCTCTAATTGTACTCTGAGAGAAAAGTTTTATTTTAACAGGAAGGGTGATATGTAGGAGGCGCTAAGGGGGAAGGAGTACTGAGAGGAAGAGAAGAAGTAAGGAGAGAGAAGAAGAAGGAGAGGAAAAGCTAGGTGATGAGAGAGAGAAAGAGAGAGAAAGAGAGAGAAAGAGAAGGTGGGCATGGAGGCAGATGTTCACGTGTCTCCACCAGTCAAAATAGTTGATATATCTAGGTTGGGTAGTGAGTTACACTTCTTATTGAGCATTACCAAACTTATAAAGCCTTTGATTAACATTTTAAAAAATTGTATAAAAGCAAAAAGGAGAAGTGGGACATGGGATATGGGTTTTCTAAGGAGGGGAAATAGGAGAAGGGGATGTCATCTGAACTGTAAATAAAATATCCAATAGAAAAAAAACTGGGGGGAGGTTACAGCCTACTTAGTACCCTGCTACATGGCTGAGAGCTACCTTCCCATTTTAATTTTCTCCTCTGTACAAGTGTTGGCATATGCTGGGTAGCCTTTACTGCCCCCTTGTGGCTGTCTATTTTTTGCGTGGCACTTTGTTCTCTGATTGAGGAAATGAGACAGACTCCATCCTAATGGATTTAGTTACCAGCCCCACACCTTGGGTTAAATCCTTCTTAATAACAGGACCTAGACCCATTGACTAGTCCATGACAGAGAGCTCTTCAAGACAGCATCCAGGGCAAAATCAGGCTCTACCTACCTTGTTTTAAAGGGTAGAAAGACAAAGTCCTCATTCTCAACCTCCTGAACTACCCTCTGCCCAGTTCATATGTGACTCTGTAGTTTTCAACTTGGAGGTGTCATAAGCTGGAAGGTCATTCTTCATTGATTCTCACAAATTTATCATATCTTCCTTGGAACAGAGATCCTGTCTTTTGTTGGTGGCCATTTCCAGTTGTGTGGGATAATCTGCTTTTCTTTTCACCTTCCAGCTGTTTTAGCCACATATTTGGTAGCACTGGCCTGGGAACCCAGGGTTAAAGACACTCAGCCCAGGACAGCACAGCCTCTGAGCTCCCCATTCCAGTGTATTCTTCCCTGCTCTGAGCCAGGTGCCCTCCCTATTTTGTTCTTGTTCAGCCACAACTCCAACTCCCTCTTGGGGTATCAGGGGCTCCTGTAATTGATAAGGTTAAATCATTGGTTTTGTGTTGTAACAACTTCCTCATTTATTATTGTGTTTGTGTCATAGTTGTCTAAAATTCTCAGCATTTCAAAGCTTCAGTCATCTGAAGGAGCCTCAGTCGAGGGCGTGCCCACTTCTGAATGGCTGGTTGCTATGTCTGTGAGAGATAGTGTTGATGATTGATTAGGAAGGCTTTTCCACTGAGGGTGGCAATATCTCTAAGAAAGTGGTCCTGGGCTGGATGAGAGAGCAGGCTGAGCTTGAGACAGTGAACAAGCCAGGAGACAGTGTTTTTCTATGTTTTCTGCCTTCAGTTTCTAATCTAAGCTCACAAATGATGGACTGTGATCTGACAGAACCATGTACAACAACCATTTATTACCTAAGATGGTTTTGCTTAGAGGATTCAATCACCGCAGCAGAGAAGCAAGTTAGAACAAAAACAACAAGAACATGGCATCAAAGGGTTATTTTGCTGCTGTACAGAGTCTATGTTGTAGATTATATTCTTGTTGACAGGACAAATTTTGGGTAAAAAGATTTTTGGATTGGTTGGTGTCTTTAACTCTCCACTGGGCGTCCTGCCTGATGCAGGATGTGGCCTCTTCATCGTCCATATCTCACTGCTATGCATCTCAGCTAAGATCAACCCCATAGACTCCTTGGTACTTATTTATCGTCTCTGACACATAAATGTATCCTAAATGTACCCCTCACACCCCCAGCCAGCTGCAGATTTTGATTCATTTTCCCCTCTGGCCCTCTCTTGTCTCTCACCACACCTGTTGCTGGTTCTCCCCGATTTCCCTTTCTTATCCACTCTCCCATACAGTTCTCTCTCTTTCATCTGCCTCCTATGATTGCTTTACTCCCCCTTCTGAGTGAGATTCAACCATGCTCATTTGGGCCTTCCTTGTTGTTTTGTTTCTTTGTGTCAATGAAATGTAGTGTGGGTTTCCTGTATTTTATGATTATTATTCACTTGTAAGTGAGTACATACATGCACGTGCTTTTAGATCTGTGTTACCTCAATCGAGATGATAGTTTCTAGCTGTATTCATTTACCTGCAAAATTGATGATGTCCTTGTATTTAACAGCTAAATAGTTTTTCCTTTTGTAAATGAACCACATTTTCTATATCCATATTTTGGTTGAGCAGCATCTGTATTATTTCCACTTTCAAGTTATTATAAATAAAATGGCTCTTAATTAGTGGAGTCCCTACTTTAGATCACCTGCCTTCGCAGAGTTCCTCCTCTATTTCCTGTTGGTCCTTTGAGAGGGTGTGGGTCCCTGGGTATCCATGATGGTGTATCAAGTCTCTATTGGGTTAGGTGCATCCTCTCCACTGAGGCCAGAAGTGGCAGCACAGTTATGGGAACAGATTCCAATGATAGACAGCAGCTTTAGGGACAGCTCCTGCTACAGTAGTTGTAAGACCTTCATGAAGACTGAGCTGCACATCTGCTACTTACAGGCCATTGGTACTTTGTCCACCTGTGAGTGTTGTTGTTTTTGTCTTAGTTTCTTAATGTCCCCAATATCAAGGTTAATTGAGTCTGCTGGTCTTCCTGTGGAGTTCCTATCCTGTTCAGGGCCCTTAATCCTTCCCCCAACTTTTCCATCAGAGTTACCAAGAACCATGCAATGTTTGACTGTGGATCTACACTTCTGCTTCAGTCAGCTGCTGGTGGAGCCTCTCAATGGACAATTATGCAAGGCTCCTGTGTGGGAGCATCACAGAGTATCCTTAATAATGTCATGGATTGGAGCTTGTCCATGTTGGTCTCCAATTGAATGAGTTTCCATTGTCCACTCCTTTAGTCTCTGCTCCTGCTTCATTTCTACATTTCTTTTAGACAGAATACATTTTGTTCTGGGTGTCTCCAGTGTTGTGGTTGAATCTGACCCTTCAGCTTTCTTCTCATGCTCCCATATATTCCCCATTGGTACTCTGTCCCTCAATCACATAAGATACTGTGCACACATTTGCTGTTCAATGCTATGCTATTTTGCAAACTTGGTGGTTTTATATTTTTAACTTTATTCATTCTGTTTTTGGTTTTCTAGAACAAAATTCTCTGTTAAGCAATTCCTGTTCTTATTGTAGATATAGAAACCACATAAGTCACCTGACATTTTTTTGTTCAATAAGCACATGATTTTTTGCTGCTCTTCATCCACTTCTTTCATTTTGAAATTCAGCCAAATGCATAAATTATATTCTATTTCTCCAGATGGCTTCTGCTCATGTCATCAATATTATCTGATGCTTCATATTCATTGAATTGCAGGTGTATGATGTTCTGCCTCTTATGTTTGTTGTGAAAGTTTTGAATAAATAAGTGTATTATGGCTGGGTACATGAATATGAATGTGTGCCTCATCTTTATTGTTGTCAGAAGATGACCTCAGAACTCCTGATCTTGAAGAAATGAACAGGTGTTGGTCTACATGTGTATGCTAGAAATTGACCTCCATTATGTGGAAGACCAGCAAGAGCTTCCATCTCCTGAGCTATAACTCCTGAACTGCATTCTTTATTTCTGATCAACGTATACATTACTGCTGGGTGGTGGTACTGCACGCCTTTAATCCCAGCACTTGAGGGGCAGAGACAGGATTTCTGAGTTCCAGGCCAGTCTGGTCTACAGAGTGAGTTCTAAAGCCGGCCAGGGCTACACAGAGAAACCCTGTCTCGAAAACAGAAAAAAAAAAAAACCAAAAAACAAACAAAACAAAATAAAACATATATTTTACTAATATATTCATCTGTCAATTTTTAACTGTTTACACATGCATTCCCTTTTCATAAAATTTAATTAATGTTGCTGTTTAAACTGGTTCACTGCATGTTTATACAAGATGAATACAGAACTGCCGTGAATGTATAATTCTTTGCAGGAACTTCAGTAAAAAAACCTGTGAGTTCATTCTATCATTTTTGTTTCCTGGTTTATTTTTTGTAGCAGAGTGAGGTTCTTAACATGTAACTTTTGCTGTCCTGAAACTCATTGCATAGACTGAGCTGGCATCCAGCTCAATGACATACACCTGCCTGTACCTCTGTGATTAAAGACATGAGCAAATACACACAGCTTGCCCATCACCTTTGTAGTTAGTAATTGTTCATACAGCTTTTCAGATGTGTGCTCAGTACAGTAGATCTGTTTCCCCTGCATATCCCTCTCAGTTGCCATTTGTGTTGCAAGGCTATATCCTATTCAAAGGGATCAGAAGCAACACAGGTGAAACTTATAATTCAGTTTCCTTCTAAAATGACAGAATGATTAGATTATTACTCCTGTTTCAGAAAATAAGTGGAGGAAGCACAATAATAACATTATTACAATGTCTACAAAGTATCCATTTATTTAGAGTGATGTCACAATCATGCTTTCTGTTGTACACATGTGTGTGATATTTTAGGAAACAGTGACTTATGATGATGTGCATGTGAACTTCACTGCAGAAGAGTGGAATTTGCTGGATCCTTCCCAGAAGAATCTCTACAAAGATGTGATGCTGGAGACCTACCGGAACCTCACTGCTATAGGTAAGACAGTGAATTTTCTTTTGCTTTTCAAAAAATGGAACAAGTGGTTCTTGGTTATTGATGATCCTCTGTTATTTCAATTGAGAATGAGGAAGATTGAGCTGAATAAATCAGGTCCAGTGCTGTCAAAATTTACAGTAACTTGAATTTTACCTAATTTCCAATACTATATCATTCATTTTCTGGTACTGTGTTTTAGGTTACAGTTGGGAAGATCATCATATTGAAGAACAACATCAAAGTTTTAGAAGGTGTGAAAGGTAATTTTCATGTGCAAGCTGATACAAATATGCCTGGGAGAAAAATTTAATGTGTTTTGGAAGCTCTAAATAAAAGCAAGTGTGTAAAAAAATTAGTCCTTCAAGTATAGCTATGATTATAATATTTTCACAAAGCCATGGTCCTCAGTGTCAGTTATCTGATTTATGTTTTAAGGCATTCCTCTAAGGAAGAAGACATAGAAACAATGCCTTAAGAGATACCTTTAATTGATTTGTAGCTCCATTAGAGCTTTGCTGCTGAAGTACCAATCTGAATAGGCTCATAATATTTAGATGTTGCACATTGAATAGTGATAAATATATATACAAATCCATCCAATAAGCAAATAGTCTATAGTAAATTTGGTGATACTCATATTCTTATACAGACATTTCTAGGTTTATTGAGTGGTCAGTTAGTGAGAGTGAAGAAAGTTGTGGAGAAACCTTAATCCATATAACAGATGTCTACAAAGAACAAATTGTCAAATTGTATGAATCCAACATGGAAACCTTTCACTTGTTCTTCTTTTTTAATGGGTCTATCAATTGTCAGAATGGATGAAACCATGTGAGCCTAGTGATATTAAAAGAAACAATGTACCTTTATCTATTTCAAAACAATGAGAAGATATATAGTATTCTGCTTTGGTAGACATTCTGAATATGATAGGTTTTTGCAGTTAATTGGTTTCTGTCTTTACTGGGGACATCCCCAAGTCACACTGCAGAAAATCTCTATGGGTACTATAAGTTTGGAAATTATTCTGTTTGTCCTGGCTCACACTGCTGTTGTGGTGTGATTCACACTACAGGAAAAACTAAAAAAAGCAATCAGTGTTTTAATACCCTGATATCTTCAGACATGTGAAATATATGATATAGAAATCTCATATAGAAAAAGATTGTTATAAATGTGAGGGATGTAATAAGTGCTCTTACCATCACAGGTATTTTAAAATAGGTAAAGCAACCCACAGTGAGCAAGTACAACTGTGAACATCAAAAGGATAAAACCTTAAGATCTGAGTGTTCTTTATTTTTAGACCAACTGCAGAATTTGTTCATATTGATAAAAGGATTGATCAGCATAATGAATGTGGTAAAGCTTTCACATGTGCCCATTATTGTTGCAGGCATGAAAGAGGTCATACTGGAGAGAAACCACATGAATGTAATCAATGTGGTAAAGCTTTTTCACATCGCGATCATCTCCAAGTCCATAAAATGACACATACTGGAGAGAAACCTTATGAAGGTGACCAATGTGGTAAAGCCTTTTCACGTCACAGTTATCTCCAAGTACATAAAAGAAGACATACAGGAGAGAAACCTTATGAATGTAAGCAATGTGGTAAAGCCTTTACACAACAAAGTTATCTCAAAATCCATGAAAGAACACATACTGGAGAGAAACCTCATGAATGTATTCAATGTGGTAAAGCCTTTTCACGTCACAGTCATCTCCAGATACATAAAAGAACACATACAGGAGAGAAACCTTATGAATGTAACCAATGTGGTAAAGCCTTTACACAACACAGTCATCTCCAAAGTCATAAAAATACACATCTTGGAGAGAAGCCTCATGAATGTAATCAATGTGGTAAAGCCTTTTCACATCACAGTAGTCTCCAATATCATAAAAGAACACATACTGGAGAGAAACCTCATGAATGTATTCAATGTGGTAAAGCCTTTTCATGTCACAGTCATCTCCAAATACATAAAAGAACACATACTGGAGAGAAACCTTATGAATGTAATCAATGTGGTAAAGCCTTTTCACGTCATAGTTATCTCCAAAAACATAAAAGAACACATACAGGAGAGAAACCTTATGAATGTAACCAATGTGGTAAAGCCTTTACACAACACAGTCATCTCCAAAGTCATAAAATTACACATCTTGGAGAGAAGCCTCATGAATGTAATCAATGTGGTAAAGCCTTTTCACAACACAGTAATCTCCAAAAACATAAAAGAGCACATACTGGAGAGAAACCTTATGAATGTAATCAATGTGGTAAAGCCTTTTCATGTCACAGTAGTCTCCAGAGACATAAAAGAACACACACTGGAGAGAAACCTTATGAGTGTAATCAATGTGGTAAAGCCTTTTCACGTCACAGTGGTCTCCAATATCATAAAAGAACACATACTGGAGAGAAACCTTATGATTGTAATCAATGTGGTAAAGCCTTTTCACGTCATAGTTATCTCCAAAAACATAAAAGAACACATACTGGAGAGAAACCTTATGATTGTAATCAATGTGGTAAAGCCTTTTCACGTCATAGTTATCTCCAAAAACATAAAAGAACACATACTGGAGAGAAACCTTATGATTGTAATCAATGTGGTAAAGCCTTTTCACGTCATAGTTATCTCCAAAAACATAAAAGAACACATACTGGATAGAAACCTTATGAATGTAACCAATGTGGTAAAGCCTTTACACAACACAGTCATCTCCAAAGTCATAAAATTACACATCTTGGAGAGAAGCCTCATGAATGTAATCAATGTGGTAAAGGCTTTACACGTCACAGTAGTCTCCAATATCATAAAAGAACACATACTTAGAGAGAAACCTTATGAATGTAATCAATGTGGTAAAGCCTTTTCACAACACAGTAATATTCAAAGACATAAAAGAACACATACTGGGTAGAAACCTTAATGAATGTAATCAATGTGGCAAAGCCTTTACAACTTCCAGTTATCTCCCATATAATAAAAAACCCATACTAGAGAGAAACCTTATGAATGTAATCAGTATGGTAAAGGCTTTACACAACTGGGTCATCTGCAATATCATAAAAAAAAAACATACCAGAGAGAATTCTTAGATATGTAATCAATGTGGAAAAAATCATTATAATTCAAAATTCTCCAAAGACATAAATGTTCACATACTGGAGAGAAACTGTGTGAATGTAATTAATATGGTAAAAGCCTTTTCAGAAAATTTTTGTCTCCAAAACCATAAAACAACCCATATTGGAAAGAAACCTATAAATGTAATCATTGTGGTGAAAGTGTTAAAAATTTTCAAAAATTTCTCGCATGCTGAGCAGAACCAAGAATACAGGTCAGCTCATTCGTGAACTCTGTGTTTCAGAAATTTGGCTGACCACAGGATGGTTGAGTATGAATAGGCTGTTGAGAATAGACTATACAGAATATTCTCCCTGACTGTTACTTAGACCCTGTCACAAACTGAATAATGGGCTGGAACTTTCCACAGGTGCTTTCCAATAACCCCCCTTTACTCCCCCTGAATCATGGTTTTTTCCTTGTGGTTTTGCCTTTAAATTCCCTGTGCCTCCAAAGCTTGGGGTCAAACCCAACTGCCCCTGCATGGGTTCCGGGTCTTGACCTCAGCATGCTGGTCAAAATATACCTCTTGCTGATTACATCAACTTCTGTGTCTTGTGAGTTATTGGGTGACCATGAATTCCTGAGGCTTGGGTGGGGGAGTTCCTCCCTTTTGTGAGGACTTTATAGTGGTAAAAGTCTTTCTATAAAGATTTTTTCCAAAACATAAAAGAACCCGTATTGGACAGAACTATGAATGTAATCTTTGAGCTAAAGCCTTTGCATGTCCCACTAATTTCAAAAACATAAAAGATCCCACATTGGAAGAAACCTCATGAATGTGATCAACGTGGTAAAGACTTTTCAGAACTTTAGCATCTCCATTATTATAAAAGAACAGGTACAGGAGAGAAGCCTCATGAATATAATCAGTGTTGTAAAGCATTTGCAAGTCACAGTCATCTGCAATGACAGGAGAGATCACATACCAGAAAGAAACCTGCTTGAATATTCACAATGTGGTAAAGCCTTTGTATGTCAGAGTTCTTTACACACACAAAGAAATCACACTGGAGAGAAGCCTCATTAATGTAATCACTGTGGAAAAACTGACAATTCACTTTTATCTGCAACTACATAATAGAACACATTCAAGAGAGTGACTCAGTGTCATCAAGGTGCTAAGCCCTTGCATGTCACAGGCATCATCAGATACATAAAAGAACACATACTGTAGAGAAACTGCATGAATGCCATGAATGAGGTAAAGTCTTTGCATGACATTGTACTCTCCAAATACTTCAAGTAACACACTTTTCAGAGAAACCTTATGAATGTGACAAACGTGGAAACACCTGTGCCTATCACTGTAGTCTCCAAAGAGATAAAAGACCACAAATTGGACAGAATTCTTGTGAATGTACTCAATTTGGAAAGTCCTTTACATGCCACAGTATTCTCTGAATAGAAACATCAACACATACTAGAGAGAAACCTTCTGAAAGTAATCAATGTGGTAAAGCATCTGCATGTCCTATTCATATTTAAATGCATGAAAGAATTTATAGTAGGAATATACTGTGGTGATTTAAATATTCTTGTCCCTAAGAAGTGACAATATTAGTATGTTTGGCCTTGTGGGAGTAGATATTACTGTTTTGAATAAAGTGAAGTCCTAGGGTGGTGGTCTTTGGAGCTCCGGCCAGTAAAAAACAGACTCTCCTACCAACTGGATGGAAGACAGTCTCTTCCTGGATGCCTTCTCATGAAGATGCAGAACTCTCAGCTCCTTTTCCAGCCTCATGTCTGCCTGCATGCTGATATTCTCTGCATTTTCTTTGTATTTTTTAGTTGATCATGTATCCAACAATGTTGCTGAAACTGCTTATCAAGTCTAGGAATTACATTTGGGAAGTTTTGTTCCCCTTGTATCATCTGCAAATAAAGACAATTTTGGACAGGCAGTGGTGTGACAAGCCTTTTATCCCAGCACTTGGGAGGCAGAGGCAGGCAGATTTCTGAGATCGAGGACAGCCTGGTCTACCAAGTGAGTTTCAGGACAGCCAGGCCTACACAGAGAAACCGTCTCGAAAAACCTAAAAAGAAATAAATTTACTTCCTCCTTTCTAATCCATATCACCTTTATCTTCTTCAGTTTTATTGCTCTTGCTAAACTTTTAGATAGTAATTCTAATAGATATGGAGCGAATGGATCACCTACTCTTGTTTGTGAATTAGTGGAATTAATATGAATGTTTCTCCATTTAATTTAATGTTGGCTACAGGTTTGCAGTAAAGTGACATTATTATGTTTAGGTTTGTCCCTTGTATCCTTAATCACTCCAAAGACTTTATCATAAAGTGGGATTAAATATTGTCAGAGAATTATTCATCATCTAATGAGATGACCAATTGTTTTACTTTCTTACACATTAATCACATTATATTAAACCATTCCTGGATCTCTTTAATGAACCCTGCCTCATTGATCATGGAGGATGATCTTTTGAAGTGTTTTCTATTTTATTTAATGTATTTTATTAAATATTTTTGCATCTGTGGTTTTAAGGGAAAATGGTCCGTAATTCTTTTTTGTAGCTGAATTTTTATATTGATTGTATATTTGAGTAACCATGGGATCACAAAATAAAATCAGCTAAGGTTTCTTCTTCTATATTGTTGAATACTTTGAGGAGTATTTTCATGAACTCCTCTCTGGAAGTCTGGTAGGATTCTACCCTAAAATTCATGACCCTGGCCTCTATTTGTTGGCAGACTTGTAATGACTTCTCTTTTTCTAGGTGTTTATGTCTGTTTAAGTTATTTACCTTAGTTTGATTTAACTTTGGTAAGTGGAACCTATTGAGGAGATTAGCCTTTTCTAATTTGGTGTTGTACAGGCATTTTAAAACTATGTCTTTGCCATTCTCTGGCTTTCTTCATTGTCTGTTATTTTGTCACCATTAACATTTCAGATTTCATTAATTTGGATATTCTCTATTTTTAACAAGTGTTTCTATTTTGTCTAATAAAAGACTGAAAGGAACAACTCCATGTTTAATTAATTCTTTGTATTCTTCTCTTTCTATTGTATGGATTTCTGCTCCCGATTTGATGATACCTTGATGTCTACTTCTGTTCTCTATTGCTCACTCCCTTCTTTCTGTTCTAGACTATAAGGCATGGTGTTAAATTGCCAGTGTTGTCATGTAGGGATTTTGTGCTATGAACCTTCATCTTAGAGACAGTTTCATTTTCTTTTTATTCCATAAGATGTGCTCACAACACTCTGTAGCTCCATTTCCTGGAATCTTATATCCTCTTCTAGTCTCCATGAGCACAAAGCACACACATGGTACAGATATGCATTTAAGAAAATACTCTCATAATCTAAAAGTAATAAAGTCTTGACTCAACCCTTAAAAGTACTTGTCACTCCTGCCAAAGACACAGGTTCAGTTCCCAACACCCACATGGCAGATAATAATCACCTGTACCTCCAGTTTTAAAGAATCCAATCAATGCCTTTTTCGGACCTCCAAGGCAATTCGTACACATGCTGAACAGATAGATATATGTGCAGGCAAAACACCCACCCACATAAAAAAGTAAATAAACCAATTTTTAAATGATAAAATGAGCCAGACATAGTGGCACATACCTTCAATTCAGGACTCAGGAGGCAAAGTCAGTCTAGCCGACATACTGAGCCCCAGGACAGCCACAGCTACATAGTGAGACCCTGTCTTAGAAACTGATAGATAGATAGATAATAGATAGGTAGATAGGTAGATAGATAGATAGATAGATAATAGATAGATAGATAGATAGATAGATAGGTAGATAGATAGATAGATAGATAGATAGATAGATAGATAGATAGATAGGTAGATAGATAGATAGCACTTGTTCAGGCCATACACAAACTTGTGTTCAATCATCCACATACATGTGAGTATAAATAAATGTCCATTTCTACCCTTTACTTTCTCTTCTGTTTTAAATTATTTTTATTTACTCTTTGTTCTAGAGACCAACCTGAGGACCTTAGACAAGTTTGCTACTAGTGAGCTACATTCTTAGTGCAAGCCCTGGTTTTTCCCTTTTCATTTTTATGTGATTTAAAAGAAATGCAAAATCAACTTTTATGGAGAGGAGTGATAGCTCAGTTGGTAAAGTGTTTGCCCTGCAAGTATGAGGACCTGAGTAGTATCCCCAGGACACATGTGAAGAGCATACAGTGCCTATGTGGGAAAAAGCAGAAAACTGGTAATGAGGAGAGATGGCCCTGTAATTAGGAGTACCTGCTGCACTTCCAGAGGACCAAAGTTGGGTTTCTTAAAACAGAACAAAACAAAACAGAAAACCTGGACATGGTAGCAGGCACACACCTGTAATCCCAGAAGTGTGAAGACTAAGACAAGCAGTTCCCTGGGGCTCACTAAGCAGCCAGCCTGTCCTACATGATGAGTTCCAGGCCACTGAGAGCACTTCTCCCATTAATAAATACAGAGAAGAAAAAAAGAAAGAAAGAAAAGAGAGAAAGAAAGAAAGAAAGAAAGAAAGAAAGAAAGAAAGAAAGAAAGAGAAGGAGAGGGGGAGGGAGGCCACTGAAAGACCTCAAACACAGAAAAGAAAGAAAGAAGGAAGGAAGGAAGGAAAGAAAGAAAGAAAGAAAGAAAGAAAGAAAGAAAGAAAGTAAGTGGATGGCCACTGGGGAACAACACCAAGGTTCACCTCTGGCCACATGTATATGTGTACATAAATGTTTACACGTGCACACACCTAAACAAAACAAGCAGAACAAAACCAGCATTTATGGGAGATGTAATGTTTTGTGTATGTATCATAAAGAATGCTAACTGGCCAGTAAATGGACTTTTTAAACGTTTTATTTGAATGTATTAGTTATGCATGATGATTGGTTTCATTGTGACTTTTTTATGTTTTAATATGTGTTTTGTTCATATTTGTCATTCATCACCCACTCCCTCCCCTCTCCCACTGACCCTTTACTCTTCTCAACTAGTTTCAGTTTCCCTGAGCCGAGCATGAAGCCACAAAATAAGTCTCTTGTTTCCTAAAATCCCTCTTTAGTGTTAATGGTTTTATCATTCTGTCTAAAACTCTAACTCACAGTTACCTGGTGACAGCCAGGTATCCTCCTCCCCATAGTTACCTCTCTTTAAAGAGAGATGGAATATGTTCTATTGGTGTGAGGGGAGGTGTGGGGGAAGGGGATGTCTCAGCAGGCTCATGCCTCCTGCTGAGATATTTCTTCCCCTGGAAGGACCATGCCCCATGCTGAGACAGCTCTTCCCCAGAAGCAACCCACCACAAGACAGTACAGTATAGAATATAGTTTATTCAGGACATGGAGAGGGGAGTTAAGAGGGTAGTAGAGGCAGAGAAAAGCAGGGAGTGGCAGAGTAGAGAAGTAGAGGTCAGGCATGAGCATTGGAGAGAGAGGCAGGAAGGGAAGAGCCCAAGAGGGCAAGAGAAAAAGAGAACAAGAGATCAAGAGATCAAATGAGAGGAAGGGGCAAGTAGCCACATTTACAGGGTGTCAGTCCTACACTGTATTTGCCAGGTAACCGTGGGGAGGAGCATACCTAGCTGTTGCCAGGTAACTGGGGTGGACTTTAGACAGAATGCTAAGAAATAGCTGGAACATCCTTCCACTTGTGGGTCAGATTGATGCCTCCACTGCACACTGAGTACTGGGCTATGGAAGATGTTCACCTTGATTACAGGAAGAAGAAGGCAAGTGCTGTGAGGAAAGCTCAGGTAAGGTCTGGAGTCAGGTCCTGGTAGGTGCAGGATCATTTCTCTCAGAGGGGAGGAGCAGGCAGCTGAAAAGCCAGAGCTGGAATGCTGGGTTCTCCCCCAGGGCTGGGTGGGGTGAGATTCCTCTTTGAAGACAGAAACAAATGCTAATGGGGTCCAACCCCCCCCCAGCTCTGGAAAAAGTCTGACCCTGGACCGGAAGCTCACTTTAACCTTGAGGAGTGCTAAGACTCGCTGGCCAATCAAGGCTTCCAGCCAGACCTGCCAATCAGACAAGGAGGCGGGTTCTTCCGGGTGCCAATCTGCAAGTTCACTGTGCCTGTGCAGGCTTGAATGGTCATCTGTGCCCTGCTCTGAGCCCTGCTGTCTGGTGCTGTGTGGAGACCTCAGGGAATCTCTGAAATCGAGTCATGGTGAGCACAGGATCACTGCCCACAATGGGTAGGGGCAGGTGGCTAAGCAGTGGGAGCTGGGGTGCTGGGTCCTCTCTGGGGCTGCATGGGAAGCATCAGCCAGATGTGACCATCTGTGAGGTCCCTGGTGATGCCCATCATGTGTTATATCAGGAGGTGACCTCTGAGTAACATCACTATCATGACTGATTCTGAATCTGCACAAAACATTTGGACCAGTTACTTTCCTGTAGAAACACGGGTGGTTTCTCTGACTCTGCATCTCATGTGTAAAAACTCTTCTGTCTTTTATAGTATACATTAAGAAGCCAACATAAATCTAATAGATCTGCTTTTATATGTTACTTGGTTTTGTTTTGTTTAGTTTTTGTTAATTTTTTTCTGGAACAGTTTTTTATGTTTTATTTTTTACGTTTAGTGTTTGATTATTATGTGGTAAAGGGACTTTTGTTTTTCTCCAATATGTTGCGAGTTTTGGATGCTTCTTGTACATTAACCGTCATCTTCTTTGGTTTAGGAAAAGTTTCCTTTATGATTTCATTGAAAATAATTTTTATCAGCCCTTTGTGCTGATAGTCACCTTTCTCTATTCCAATCATCTGTAGTTTTCCCTTCTCATATGTTTCAGAATTTTTGGTTGTTTAGGGCCAGAAAATTTTTCAAATCCACATTTTTTGATGATGTATCCATTTTGTCATAGTCATTCTTAATGTCTGAGATTCTCTCTTTCTTTCCTGTTCTCTGAGTGAACCTTGTCTCTGTAGTTGCCAGTGCACAGGCAATTTCAATGCTCTGCTCTCAGGGACTTAGCAACAGCTTAAGTCAGTCCCTGCCTCCATCACCTGCTGGTATTGTCAGGTGTGCTTTATATACAGGAACCACCAGGTACACAGCTCTCTCTGTTTGTTCCCTGTCTTAGTTCATGCCCCTCTCTATTCTCTTTGTTTACTCTCAGGGCTCTCTCTCTGCCCCCTGTCTGTCTGCCTGTCTGTCTGTCTGTCTGCACATCCTCTTCTGTGCCTCTATCTCTTCCCCAGGTTCTCACTCGTCTCCCTGCCCCCAAACAACCTCTTTTGTACCATATCTGTTGAATGTTTTAATTTCTCAGGACCTGCTGTGATAGGATAGCTTGGGCCTTTTGGTGACTTATTTTTATGGCTGTTATTTATTATATTCCTATGCTGGTGTCTAGGCCTCTGGGTTTGAAGTGATTATTATCTTGGTACTGATTTCTGGATTTGTCTTGCTTGGGTGGGAGTTTTGCTCCTGGGTTGCTATTTGATGTCTGGATTTACAGAGAAAGTTGCCTGATGTAGCCTCTTTTACTGACATGTTTAGTGGGTATCCTCAAGAGGGAATGCTTGCTAATGTTGGGAGCAGGAAGAAGCAGTGGACAGAAAGAGATGATCTTAGCAATCCACAAGGAGATAGAGTCAGGACAGAGGTAAAGCTGCCTCTGGTGTTTAGTACAGTGCTAGGGGAAACTGTGATCATTACATCTCGGATAACAGACAGTGTGGTAGATCTATAGAAAGCTTACCTGTTTCCTGGCAGGTAAAGCATGTGGTTGAACAGGGACTATCTGCTCAAGTGGGGCTGAGACACAGGGATGAGGCAGGAAAGGAAGGGCAGCTGGGCATTGTCTATCTTATCTATAAGATGATGCACAGGGGGAGAGGCAACTTCTACTTGTATTCTGTCTAAAAGTAAGTACAACTGATATTAGGATCTGCAGTAACAGATAGTGAGGCAGGTCTTTGGACAAACTACCTTTTCTACTGCCTTGCATGGCTTGTGGTTGAACAGGAGCATCTTTCAATAATAAGGGCCTCAGGCACAAAGATGAGTTTGTAAATCACAAAGTCCACAAAGTGCACCAAGTCCACTTGAGCAAACATCCTATGACAAGCCCACCTTGTCCACAGCCAGTCAAGGTACAACTGCAGGGTTAAGCTACATATTGATAACTAATACACCTTACAGAGACAAAGTTAGTCTATCCATCATGGTTGTCAGATGATTTTTTGCCCTTTTGATTGGTTCCTACAGATTATACCAGACATGTAGTTTTTAAAATGTTAAGTTGCTGACCTGTGTGTTAATGTCCCAATCTCGCTGTAACTACAATAAATATCCAGCACCTCTAGACTTGGTGTCTCAGTTTAGATCTCACGTGAGGCTGACTGGTGAAAATCCTTATTAAAGAGCTCATAATAAAGACCTCCACGTGTTTGCATTGCAATAGGCTCCTTGTTGGTCATTGTGCTCTCTGTGGCTTGGACATAACATCTTAGTGCATTGACCCAAGATCCTCAGGACTCCCAACTAAAGGATTGAAAGGTCGGTTGTTAAAATGAACCATTGTTCTTCCTGTGTCAGTGGCTTCTCTGCCAGATTTTTGTGTATGCCTTCGTTTTCAGGTTTTTCTTGATTATATGTGGAGGGAGATGACTAAATTGAACATGGTACCATGCTATACTGGATATGCTGGACATTCCTAGCCCCTAAGGGCTTCAAAGATGTTTTAGAGCCTGGTATAGTGGACAGTGTTTCTCTGGTCTTAATTTCTGGTAAGGGTAGAGAAGACTTGGAACCCTGCTACAGTGCTCACAGCTACCTGCCTGTCTTTATTTTCTCCACTGTCCAAGTGGTAGAATCTGCTGGGTAGCCTTTACTGTCCCCTTGTGGCTATTTACTTTGTGTGTGGCACTTTGTTATTCTCTCATTGATGAAATAAGACAGACTCCACCCTAGTCGATTTAGTTACTAGCCCCACACCTTGGGTTAAATCTTTCTTAACAACAGGACCTAGACCCATTGATTGGTCCATGACAGAGAGCTCTTCCAGACAGCATCCTGGGCAAAGTCAGGCTCTGCCTACCTTGTTTCATAGGGTGGAAAGAGAAAGATCTCATTTCCCACCTCATGAACTACCCTCTGCCCAGTCCATATGTGACTCTGTAGATTTGAACTTGTTAGTTGTCATAAGATGGAAAGTCATTCTTCATCAATTCTAACAAATTTATCATATCTTCCTTGGACCAGAGATCCTGTCCTTTGTTGATGGTCATTTGAGTTGTGTGGGACCATCTGCTTTTCTGTCCACCTTCCAGCTGCTTTAGCCACATCTTTGGTAGTGCTGGCCTGGGAACCCAGGGTTAAAGACACCTCACCCCAGAGCAGCACAGTCTCTGAGGTCCCATTCCAGTGTATCCTTCCCTGCTCTGAGACAGGTGCCCTCCCTATTTTGTCCTTGCTCAGCCACAACTCCAACTCCCTCATGGGGTAGCATGGCCTCTTGTATTGATATGGTTAGCCCATTGGTTTTGGGATGTTACAACTTTCTTATTTATTATTGTGTCTGTGTCATAGTTGTCTTAAATTCTCGGCATTTCAGAGCTTCAGTCATCTGAAGGATACTCAATCGAGGGCGTGCCCTCATCAGAATGGCTGGTTACTATGTCTGTTAGAGATAGTGTTGATGATTGATTAGGAAGGCTCTTCCACTGAGGGTGGCACTATCCCTAAGCAAGTGGTCCTGAGCTGCATGAGAGAGCAGGCTGAGCATGAGACAGGGACCAAGCAAAAGAGCAAGCCAGGAGACAGTGTTTGTCCATGATTTTTGCCTTCAGTTTCTACTCTAAGCTCCCAAAATGATGGACTGTGATCTGACAGAACCATGCACAACAACCACTTATTACCTGAGATGCTTTTGCTCAGAGGATTCAATCACAGCAGCAGAGTAGCAAGTTAGAACAACAACATGGTATCAAAGGGTTATTTTGCTGCTGTACAGAATCTATGTTGTAGATTGCATTCTTGTGGATAAGAACAAATTTTGGGTATAAAGGTTTTTGGATTGGTTGGTGTCTTTAACTCTCCACTGGGTGTCCTGCCTGACTGCAGATGTGGCCTCTGCACCATCCATATTTTACTGCTATGCATCTCAGCTAAGATCAACCCCATAGACTCCTTGTCACCCTCCAATTCATGCTCTCTAGCACATCCTAAATGTACTCCCTCCCTTCCCCAGGCAGCTGCAGATTTTGATTCATTTTTCCCCTCTGGCCCTCTCTTGTCTCTCACCACACCTGTTGCTGCTTCTACCCAATTCCTCTTTCTTTTCTGCTCTTCTATCCAGTTCTCTCTCTTCCATCTGCCTCCTATGATTGCTTATTCCGCCTTCTGAGTGGTAATAATTCAACCGTTCTCATTTGGGCCTTCCTTCTTGTTTAGTTTCTTTGTATCTATGGAGTATAGTGTGGGTTTCCTGTATTTTATGATTATTATTCACTTGTGAGTACATACATGCACATGCTTTTAAGTCTAGGTTACCTCACAGAGATGATAGTATTTAGCTGTGTCCATTTGTCTGCAAAATTCATGATGTCATTGTATTTAATAGCTGAATAATATTTCATTTTGTAAATGAACCACATTTTCCATATCCATATTTTGGTTGAAGGGCATCTGGATTCTCTCCAGTTTTAAGTTTTTGTAATTAAAATGGCTCTGAATTAGTGGAGTCCCTACTCTAGGTCACCTGCCTTCACAGACTCTCTACTGTATCTTCTGTTTGTCCTTTGAGAGGATGTGGGCCCCTGGGTACCCATGATGGTGTATCAAGTCTGTATTGGGTTATGTGCATCCTCGCTGCTGAGGCCAGAAGTGTCAGCCCAGTGAAAGGAACAGATTCCAATGATAGACAGCAGCTTTGGGACAGCTCCTGCTACAGTAGTTGTAGGACCATCATGAAGACTGACCTGCAATCTGCTACTTAAGGGCCAGGGTCCTTTGTCCAGCCTGTGTGTGTTATTGTTTGTGGCTCAGTCTCTGAATGTCCCCAAGGATCAAGGATAGTTAAGTCTGCTGGTTTTCCTGTGGAGTTCCTATCCTCTTCAGGGCCCTCAATCTTTCCCCCCACCCTTCCATCAGAGTTACCAAGGTCTATGCAATGTTTGACTGTGGATCCACTACTGCTTCTGTCAACTGCTGGGTCGAGCCTCTCAATAGACAATTATGCAATGCTACTGTGTGAAAGCATCAAAGAGTATCCTTAATAATGTCATGGATTGGAGCTTGTCCATGTGTGTCTCCAATTGGATGAGTTTTCATTGGCCATTCCTTCAGTCTCTGCTCCAGAATTACCTTAGAAATTTTTCTTAGCCAGGACAAATTTTGTTCTGGGTGTCTCCAGTGCTATGGTTGAATCTGATCCTTCAGCTTTCTTCTCATGCTCCCATACATTCCCCATTTGGACTCTGTCCCTAAATCACATAAGATACTGTGCACACATTTGCTGTTCAATGCTATGCTATTTTGCAAACCTGGTGGTTTTATATTTTTAACTTTATTCATTCTGTTTTTGCTTTTCTAGACCAAATTTCCTTGTGAAGCACTTCCTGTTCTAATTGTAGATGTAGAAACCACATAAGCCACCTGACATATTTTTGTTAAATAGGCACATGCTTTTGTGCTGCTCTTAGTCTACATCTTTCATTTTGAAATTTGGCAAACATTTATAGATTATATTCTATTTCTCCAGATGGCTTCTGCTGACGTCATCAATATTATCTGATTCTTCAGAGTCATTGAATTGCAGGTGTATGATGTTCTGCCTAACTCTTGTGTTTCTTCTGAAATTTTGGATATTTATTTAATAGTGTTATACATGTGTGCGTGACTATGAATGTGTGCCTCATCTTTACTGTTGTCAGAAGATGGCCTCAGAATTCATGATCATGAAGAAATGGACAGGTGTTGGTCCACATGTGTATGTCAGAAATTGACCACAATTATGTGGAAGACCAGCAAGAGCTTTCAACTCCTGAGCTATATCTCCTGAACTACGTTCTTTATTTCTGATCAACATATACATTACTAATATTTTCACCTGTCTATTTTTAACTGCTTAAACATACATTCCCTCCTAATAAAATTTAATTAATGTTGCTGTTTAAACTTGTTCACTGCATGTTTTTGCAAGATGAATACAGTACCGCAGTGAATGCATAATTCTTTGCAGTAACTTCAGTAAAGAACTGTGAGTTCATTCTATCATTTTTGTTTCCTGCTTTATTTTTGTTGCAGAGTGAGGTTCTTAACATGTAACTTTTGCTGTTCTGAAACTCATTGCATAGACCATGCTGGCATCCAGCTCAATGACATACACCTGCCTGTACCTCTGCAATTAAAGACATGAGCAAATACACACAGCTTGTCCATCACTTTTGTAGTTAGTAATTGTTCATCCAGCTTTTCAGATGTGTGCTCAGTACAGTTGATCTGTTTCACCCTGCATATCTTTCTCAATTGCCATTTGTGTTGCAAGGCTATATCCTATTCAAAGGGATCAGGAGTGAGACAGGTGAACCCTGTTTCAAGGGTTCAAGTGTCAATATTTCAAGTTTCTTCTAAACTGACATAGTGATTATATTATAATTCTTGTGTCAGAAAATAAGTGGAGGAATCACCTGAATCATTTGATTATATTGTCTAGGAAGCATAACTTTACTTTGTATTGATGTCAGTATCAGGCTTTGTGTTGTACACATGTATGTGATATTTTAGGAAGCAGTGAGTTTCAATGATGTGCATGTAAACTTCACTGAGGAAGAGTGGAATTTGCTGGATTCTTCCCAGAAAAATCTCTACAAAGATGTGATGCTGGAGACCTACTGGAACCTCACTGCTATTGGTAAGACTGATTTTTTTTTTTTTTTTTTTGCTTCTCAAAATAAGGGAAAACAGTTTCTGGGTTACTGATAATCATCTCTTATTCCAATAGAGATCAAGTAATATTGAGTGAATAAATCAGGTTCATTGCTGTGAAAATTCAGAGTAACTTGAATTTTGCCTAATTCCAATACCATATCATTGATTTTCTTGTACCTTGGTTTTAGGCTATAATTTGGAAGTCCATCATACTGAAGAACAACATCAAACTTCTAGACAACATGAAAGGTATATTTTTGGGAGGGGTTCAAGACAGGGTTTCTCTGTGTAGCCCAGGCTGTGCTGGGACTCACTCTGTAGACCAGCTGGCCTGGAACTCAGAAATCTGCCTGCCTCTACCTCCCATGTGCTGGGATTAAAGGTGTGCACCACCACTGCCCGGCCATGAAAGGTAATTTTAATGTTTCATCGAATACAAATATGCCTGTGAGAAAATTTTAATATGATCTGTATGCTCTAAAGGAAAGCCAGTGTGTACAATATGAGTCATTTTATTGTAGCTATGATTATAATATTCTCCCAAAACTATGTACCTCCATGTCAGTTATCTGATTGGTGTTTGCAAGGCATTTCTGTAAGCAAGAAGAGAAGGAAACAATGCCTTAAGAGATTCCTTTAATTGATTTGTATCTCCATTCGAGCTATGTTGTGGAACTACCAATTTGTATAGTCTCATAATATTTAGATGTTGCACATTGAGTAGTGATAAACATGTATCCATAACTTTCTGATAATCAAATATTCCATGATAAAATTGGTGACACTCGTATTCTTATAGTGAAATTTTTAATTTTATTGTTTTGTCAATTTATGAGAATCGAGAATGTTGTTTTGGAGAAACATTAATCATATCTACAATGAACAAAAAGTCAATGCATGTGAATTCAATGTGGAAACATTTCATTTGTTCTGCTTTTTTAATGGCGGTATCAATTGTCAGAATGGATGAAACCATGTGAGCATAGGGATACTAAAAATACAACATCTGTCTATTTCACAACAATGAGAAGATATGTAGTATTCTGCCTTTGGTAGACTTTCTGAATATGATAGGTGTTTACAATTAATTATTTTTATGACTTTACCCAAATTCACACAGCAGAAAATCTTTATGGGTACTAGAAGTTTGCCGTTCTTCTGTTCATCCTGTTTCACAGTGCTGTTGTGGTGTGATGCAAACTACAGGAAAAACTAAGAATGCAATCAGAGTTTTAATGCTCTTAGTTGTTCCATTTTATTCTGACCTATGAATGCATCATGTAGAAATTTCATATAGAAAAAGGATGTTATAAATGTGAGCCATGTAGTAAGTACTCTTACCATCACAGGTATTTTCAAGTACAACCGTGAACATCAAAGTGATAAAAGTGTAAGATCTGAGTGTTTTTTATTATGAGACCAACTGTAAAATTGATTCATAATGATAAAATGATGGATGAGGCTAATAAATGTGATAAAGCTTTCACATGTGCCCATTACTGTTGCAGGCATGAAAGAAGTCATACTGGAGAGAAACTTTATGAATGTAACCAATGTGGTAAAGCCTTTTCATTTCACAGTCATCTCCAAAGACATAAAAGAACACATACTGGAGAGAAACCTTATGAATGTAATCAATGTGGTAAAGCCTTTTCACGTCACAGTCATCTCCAAAGTCATAAAAGAACACATACTGGAGAGAAACCTTATGAATGTAATCAATGTGGTAAAGCCTTTTCACAACACAGTAGTCTCCAAAGTCATAAAAGTACACATCTTGGAGAAAAGCCTCATGAATGTAATCAATGTGGTAAAGCCTTTTCACATCACAGTAGTCTCCGATATCATAAAAGAACACATACTGGAGAGAAACCTTATGAATGTAATCAATGTGGTAAAGCCTTTTCATGTCACAGTCATCTCCAAAGTCATAAAAGAACACATACTGGAGAGAAAACTTATGAATGTAATCAATGCGGTAAAGCCTTTTCACAACACAGTAATCTCCAAAGTCATAAAAGAACACATCTTGGAGAGAAGCCTCATGAATGTAATCAATGTGGTAAAGCCTTTTTATGTCACAGTCATCTCCAAAGTCATAAAAGAACACATACTGGAGAGAAACCTTATGAATGTAATCAATGTGGTAAAGCCTTTTCACGTCACAGTCATCTCCAAAGTCATAAAAGAACACATACTGATGAGAAACCTTATGAATGTAATCAATGTGGTAAAGCCTTTTCACGTCACAGTCATCTCCAAAGTCATAAAAGAACACATACTGATGAGAAACCTTATGAATGTAATCAATGTGGTAAAGCCTTTTCACAACACAGTAATCTCCAAAAACATAAAAGAACACATACTGGGTAGAAACCTTATGAATGTAATCAATGTGGCAAAGCCTTTACAAGTTCCAGTTATCACCCATATCATAAAAAACCCATACTAGAGAGAAACCTTATGAATGTAATCAGTATTGTAAAGGCTTTACACAACTGGGTCATCTCCAATATCATAAAAAAAAACATACCAGAGAGAAACCTTAGATATGTAATCAATGTAGAAAAAATCATTTATAATTGAAAATTCTCCAAAGACATAAATGTTCACATACTGGAGAGAAACTGTGTGAATGTAATTAATATGGTAAAAGCCTTTTCAGAAAACTTTTGTCTCCAAAACCATAAAACAACCCATATTGGAAAGAAACCTATGAATGTAATCATTGTGGTGAAAGTGTTAAAAATTTTCAAAAACTTCTAGCATGCTGAGAGGAACCAAGAGTACAGGTCAGCTCATTCGTGAACTCTGTGTTTCAGAAATTTGGCAGACCACAAGATGGTTGAGTATGAATAGGCTGTTGAGAATAGACTATACAGAATATTCTCCCTGACTGTTACTTAGACCCTGTCACAAACTGAATAATGGCCTGGGACTTTCCAATAATCACCCTTGACTCCCCCTGCATTATGTTTTTTTCCTTGTGGTTTTGCCTTTAAATTCCCTGTGCCTCCAAATCTCAGGGTCAAACCCCACAGACCCTGCATGGGTTCCAGGTCTTGACCTCAGCATGCTGGTCAAAATATACCTCTTGCTGATTACATCGACTTCTGTGTCTTGTGAGTTATTGGGTGACCATGAATTCCTGAGGCTTGGGTGGGGGGAGTTCTTCCCTTTTGTGAGGACTTTATAGTGGTGAAAGTCTTTCCATAAAGATTTTTTCCAAAACATAAAAGAACAGGTATTGGACAGAACTATGAATGTAATCTTTGAGCTAAAGCCTTTGCATGTCCCACTAATCTCAAAAATATAAAATATCCCACATTGGAAGAAACCTCATGAATGTGATCAACATGGTAAAGACTTTTCACAACTTTAGCATCTCCATTATTATAAAAGAACAGGTACAGGAGAGAAACCTCATGAATGTAATCAGTGTTGTAAAGCATTTGCAAGTCACAGTCATATGCAGTGACAGGAGAGATAACGTACCAGAGAGGAACCTGCTTGAACATTAACAATGTGGTAAAGCCTTTGCATGTCAGAGTTCTTTACACACTCACAAAGAAATCACACTGGAGAGAAGTCTCATTAATGTAATCACTGTGGAAAAACTGACAATTCACTTTTTTCTGTGACTACATAGTAGAACACATTCAAGAGAGTGACTCAGTGTCATCAAGGGGCTAAGCCCTTGCATGTCACAGGCATCACCAGATACATAAAAGAACACATACTGTAGAGAAACTGCATGAATGCCATGAATGAGGT
The DNA here is from genome assembly GCF_011762505.2 of Arvicanthis niloticus. Lineage (NCBI taxonomy): Eukaryota > Metazoa > Chordata > Mammalia > Rodentia > Muridae > Arvicanthis > Arvicanthis niloticus. The sequence continues at coordinate 5,565,482 of NW_023044979.1, read as the reverse complement.
ACAGTCTTTGCATGACAGTGTACTCTCCAAATACTTCAAGTAACACACTTTTTAGAGAAACCTTATGAATGTGACAAACGTGGAAAAGCCTGTGCCTATCACTGTAGTCTCCAAAGACATAAAAGACCACAAATTGGACAGAAATCTTGTCAATGTACTCAAGTTGGAAAATCCTTTACATGCCACAGTATTCTCTGAATAGAAAAATCAACACATACTAGAGAGAAACCTTCTGAAAATAATCAATGTGGCAAAGCATCTGCATGTCCTAATCATACTTAAATGCATGAAAGAATTCATAGTAGAAATAAACTGTGGTGATTTGAATATATTTGGCCCTAAGAAGTGATAATATGTTTTAGTATGTTTGGCCTAGGTAGATATTACTGATTTGAAATAACTGAATTCCTAGAGTAGGTGTCTTTGGAGCTCCAGCCAGTGCAAAATAGAGTCTCCTACTATTTTGCTGGATGACGTCTCTTCCTGGATGCCTTTTCATGAAAATGCAGAACTCTCAGCTCCTTCTCCAGCATCATGGCTGCCTGCATGCTGACATTCTTCCTGCTATATTGGTCATGAAATAAACATTTGAAAATGTAAGACAGACTGAATTAACTATTTGCCTTTAAAACTGTTGCCCTGGTCACAGTGTCTCTTCTTAGCAATGGAAATTCTATCTGAGACAGAAGTTCGTTCCCCAGGCTTAAGCATTTTTATTGATAGGCCTGACTATGCTTTTGTTGGAAGCAATGTGCATTTTTAGTCTTTGCAATTGTACATGCATTAAGTGGAACTTCATGGGCCATGCTAGTAGAACACATATGTACTAAGGGTGGTTTGAACATTGTATATAGTTTTTATAATGTTTTGCTGAAGAATTTTGCTGTCTTTTGTTCTCATCAGAAGGTCAAGAGGCTTATTTTGTTAATTGCATTGACAAAGGAAGTCTCAGGAAAGCCAAGCATAGCCTTTGGCCTGTGTTTACTCTCATGGTGACTGTTTTGATCATGCTTAGTAATCTTAGAAAAGAAAAAAATATGAATTGTTAGCTTCAAAGAGAAAATCTCACCAGGAAGTTGAATGAAGATATATCCTGTGATCAAAGATACACAATGTTATTAAAGAAATGGTGATATTATTGTAAGATACCATCCACCTAAACATGTGGATGCGAAGTTGTATGAATGTGAACTGTATAATATTAGGCATTATTATTAACTGGTTACTCTTTTTATGTGGACATGAAGACATACAAGTATGTGTCAAATTGACAATTGACAAATTCTGATTACTATACTGGGTTTTCAATTTAAAATTTAAAAGGATATAGGATATACTTAGGTCCAGGCATGGTGGTACACACCTTAAATCCCAGGAGATGAACATCAAGCAGATCTCTGATTCAAGTCATCCTGGAACAGAACAAGTTTTAGGTAATAAAAAGCTTAGGTATGGGCAAAGTGTTACACATGTATTTCTCAACATTCAGAAGACAGACCCATGCAGATCTGAGTTCAAGATTCCTCTACAGAGCAAGTTCAAGGACAGCCGAGCTTAGGCAGTGAAGTTGTTGAAAAATAGAAAGCTGGTGATGATGTAATAGAAGGAGTAATGTTTGGGCCCCAGCAAGCAGAGGGACTCAGCAGCTTTGTTCATGTGGCTCTGCTTTTAGAGGGAAGAATAGAAGAGACGACTGAGACAATTGATGCTGATCAGCTGTAGTTAGAAAATTAGTGGGGATGAAGAAGAAACCATCACCACTGAGGTGACATCTTCTCAGAAGTGTTTTCTGAGAGGACAAAGAAGCTATGTTCCAGAGACAGCCAAGGTTGAACCTTGTTGTGCACCTGGAGTTTATCATGTGTGAGAATCACCCGGGTGGTATTGTTTTCAGAGGCATAAATGAATCTGTCATGCAGAGCAGCTAAGGTTTGGTCCTGTGAAGGGAGTGCATGAGAGCAACACAGTGAATCTTAGTTATAGCAGAAGAACCCAGCATATTGAAGATGTCAGTCCCATGGGATGAGCAGACAGAACAGCAGCAGCAGTAAAGTGGAGTCAGCCAGAACCTAGAGTGCTATAGATGGAAGAGCTGGAGAAGTGACCCAATCTCTTTTGAAGAGCACAGATGATCATATGTGAATCCCAGATACTGGAACAAGAAGCTGTAATATTGAAGTTACCTTTGAAACCCTAATATTTTGTGACTTCAGAGCTGTGGGATACCTGCTCTGGAAAACTGTTGCAGGGAATAAAACCAGCCAAAGAGAAAGAATTGTGCTGCAGTGAGCAAAGCAGGAAGGAGTTGGAGATCTGAAGAACCCTTTGACATCAGACATGGAGATGCAGAGTTTGGAGATTGCCTTACTGTTTTTTGGTCTTCTTTTGGCCCAGTATTTCCTCATAATGGCATTTAAAAATGGTGAAGTACGTTCTGCAAATTTGGATGGATATGATATTCTATTTGTTTTTGAAGATATAGGGGATTACAGTTACATGATTGTATAAAACTCAAAAGAGACTTTGAACTTGAGGAATTTGTTGTGTCTTTCTCCAATTCTTTTGATTAATTTTGTTAAATATCTGTTTTGCTACATTTTAAAATGAGTACATCAGCTTGCTCCTTTGGTCCATCTGCTTGTAAAATCTTTTTACATTCCTTTACCTGGAATTACTGCCTATTCTCGATGTGGAGCTATATTTTTTGTATGCAATTGAAGGATCAATTTTATTAGCATCTATTCTGTTACTCTTTGTCTTTTTACTGGTGAACTGTGGTCATTGATACTGGGAGAGTCAATAAATAGTGATTGTTAATTCCTTGCATTTTGTTGTTGCTGCTGCTGGTGCTGCTGCTGGTGCTGGTGTTGGGGTATTTGCGTGCTTTCCTTTCTTTTGTAGATAATACAAGGTTATTTATGACCTGAATTTTCATTTGTATTGGTAACTTCCTTGAAGGTCATCTGCAATTTTAAAAAATCTTAATTTATATGTTTATTGGCTTTTGACCTTTGTAGCTTTTAGTATTCTTTCTTTGTACTGGATGTTTTGATTATTATACAGGAAAGAGACTTCATTTTAGGGTCCATTCTGTTAGGTGTTTTCATGATTCTTTTACTTTGATAGGCACCTCCCTCCTTATTTTGGAAGTTTTTCTTCTAAGATTTTGTTTTCAATATTTTAGGAGAATTTGATCTAATATTGTTTTTCCTCTACTCCTAGTATCCTTACATTTTATCCTTTCACAGGGTCCTAGATATTCTGGATATTTTATGTCAGGAAGTTTTAGATTTAACATTTTCTTTGCTTAATATATCCATTCCTTCCATTGTATCTTCAGTGCTTGAGATTTGTCATTCATCTCTGTGTTCTGTTTGTGAATCTTGCCTCCGTAGTTCCTCTTTGCAGTCTTGAAGTTTTGTTTCCATTATTCCCTCAGTTTGTGATTTTGTTATTGTTTCTATTTTCCTTGTAATCTTCATTTGTTTTTCTTGGCTCTATTTTTTTAGCCAGGGTTTCTCTGTGTAGCCCTGGTAGTCCTGGAACTCACTCTGTAGCCCCGGGTGGCCTGAAACTCAGAAATCCGCCTGCCACTGCCTCCCAAGTGCTGGGATTAAAGGTGTGCGCCATTACCGCCCAGCTCTTGGCTTTATTTATAAGATTTGTTGGTTTCCTCCATGTTTTTGTTTGTGTTTTCCTGGCTGTCTTTGAGGTGTTTATTGATTTCCTCCAATTGTTTGTGCCTTCCTCGATTTCTTTAAGAGATTTAGTCATTTCCACTTTAAGGACTTCTATTATCTTCATACAGTTGGTTTCAAAGCCTTTTTCTTGTACTTCAGCTATGTTGGAATATTTAAGACCCTCTTTGGCAATATAAATGAGCTCACACTCATTAACCAGAGGGTGATAAATGTTACTCCTTAGTACAGAATCAAGTACCAACATCATGGAATGGGATGTGGGTATAACTTCTGGAATTGAAAAAGTCTATTTTATGTCAATGTACTTGATATACAATAGTTTGTGTCCGCACAATGAAATGTATGGTGGGACCCACCATAGGCTCTATGATAGATTCCGTGAAGTACTCAGCTTACATTTAACCCAAAGTTTGATTAACGCCATGTTTTTTTCTCATTAAATTGGACAGGGAGGCAACTGATGCACTTTTTAAATAAGTTACTTTGTTGGGATGATGGTTTTAATGACATCACTTCCGATCACTAACCATCCCTGTGTCTCCAACACCGCCGCTGCAGAGGGCCTCTGTGACGCACTTCCGCTTCTCGAGAGGGCGGGGCTTCGCCTCAAAAAAAGCAGTGAAGGCCTTTCCGCCCTGAGACGCGGCGCCGCTTCCGGTTCCCGGGCGGTCGCGACGGCACTTCCGGTCACGCTCACCTCTGACCCTGCGGGGCGGAAGCAGACGCGGTTCCCACCGGAAGCGGTTCCCGGTGACCGGGGGCGTCAGCGACCCGCGGCCGTCACCCCGCGACCCCAGCGCTGGAGTGTGACGACACCGCGACCGCTCGGCGGCCGCACCGGGATCCCCGCGCCCGCTGCGGCTCCCGCCGACCCCGTCACGCTGTCCGTGACGTCACAGCCGGCGATGGTGACCCGCGTAGGCGCACGGCTGTGGGCTTGCGATTCCCCAGGTCAGTGGCAGGCGGTGGCGATAGATCCCGTGATGCCCCGCGGCGCCCGCCGACCCCGCCGCGCCCCCCCTTGACGTCACAGCAGGCGACGGGGACCTCCGCAGGCGCGCCGCGGCGTCTCCAGGGTTTTCTTCTGCGGTGGCGGCGGAGGCCGATCCCGTGATTCCCCGCGGCGGCCCCGACCCGGTCGATACCAATTGATACTAATCAATTATCAATAATTGAGCTAATCAGTAAATCGTGGCGCAGGCCTTTGTTCCCAACACTCGGAAGGCAGGGGCTTGACGGTCATGGGATGCTGATGACGATCAATGCTCATGGTAACCAGTAATCAATGACGAATAGTCGATGCTGGTCAGTAACTAAAGATGATCAACAAGGATGACAATCAACGATCGATAATCAGCAGTTATTGCTGATCAGTAATCAATATCGATCAATAATCAATAACTGATACTTAATCAATACTGATCCATAGTTGGTGACAGTGCAAAGTGCAAATCAATAATCATCTTGGGAGGATCCTAATAAATATAAATAAAAATACAAATATAAAATGTGCAACTAAATGTGAAAATAAAATTCTAATGAAATAAAATACAAAATGTAAAACATACAATAAAACGAATAAAAATTTAAATTAAAATGTAAAATATGAAAAAGCCTAAATAAGATAAAAATATAAAATAAAATATAGTAAAGTAAATAAAAAATAGGATAAAATAAGTCACAAATATAAAATTAAGTAAATAAAAATAGAAAAGAAGATATAAGTGTAACATAAAATGAATAAAATAAAATATAAAAAGGAAATATAAAATATGAACCATGCTATAGACAAATCACTATTATAATATAAAATTAAGTAAATAGAAGTATAAAATAAAAATATAAAATAATATAAAATAAAATATAAATGTAACATAAAATTAATAAAATAAAATATAAAATATGAAACATGCTATAGACAAATCATGATTATTACTGTTTTCCATATTTCGCCGTATGTTGAAGCACAATTGGTCAAACAGCGTCCGAGAGGAAGTGACACGTGCAATGTGATATTTAACAATTTTATTTCCCTCACACAGCCAGGTGTAGAATTGAAAGTCCAAGCAGATTTTTATTTTAAAATCTTTAAAATTCATTTCTTAAACTATTTTAAAAATTTTTACGTATTTTTACTCATATTTACATCATGCTTTATATTTATAATTTATTTCAGTTTTTAATTCGTTTTTGATTTCATATTTTACATTATTTTACAATTTGATTTAGTCTTATTTGTATGATTTAAAATTTATATTTAATGTGTTTTATGTTTTATTTTAATTTTATAACTCATTCAAAGTATGCTTTATACTTATGTTTTATATTTTACATTTTATATTTTATATATTTTGAAGTTTAAATTTATTTCACTTTATTTTATATTTTATATTTTATTTTATATTTATTTTTATTTTATGTTTTATGTTTTCATATTTTATGTATACAATTTTTTCATATTATATTTAATTTTGTATTTTACTTTACTTTTATTTTTAATTTTATAATTTATATTTTATATTTGATGTATATTATTTGTTTTAGTTTATGTTTTATATGTATGTTTTATATTTTACATTTTATAGTTTATTGTATATTTTAAATTTTACTATATTTTATGTTTTATTTAATTCTGTTATTCTTATTTTCATGTTATATCATATACATTATTATATATTGTTTTTAATATTTAATGTTATATTTATATTATTTTATATTTTACTTTACTGTTAGTTTTTTATTTTCTATTTTCTATACTTTATGTTTTATATTTTATTTTATTTTTTATTTATGTTTACATATTTATATTTTATATTTTACATTTTATTATATATTTAAATTTTATTTTATATTTTATATATTGTGTTTTATATTTTATTTTTATGTTAAATTTCATATTATATATTATTTTCTATTTTATTTTACTTTAATTTTAATTTTATATTTTATATTTGATGTATTTTATATTTTATTTACTTTTTAATTTATTTTATTATATTTATATTTTATATTTATGTTTTGTACATTACATTTTGTTTTTTTTTTTCTTTTTTTCTTTTTTTTTTTTTTCTTTTTTTCTTTTTGAGACCGGGTTTCTCTTTGTAGCCCTGGCTATCCCAAAACTCACTCTGTAGACCAGGCTGGTGTTAAACTCAGAAATCCGCCTGCCTCTGCCTCCCAAGTGCTGTGATTAAAGGCGTGCGCCACCACTGCCCGGCACATTTTGTATTTATTACATATTTTAAGTTTAAATTTTATATTTTATATTCTTTATTTCATAGTAAAATATTTATTTCATATTGTACATTTTATTTTATATTATTTTCCATTTTAATTTTTAAAAACTTTATATTACCATATTTAATGTGTCATTTTGTTTTATTTTATATTTTATATTTACATTTATCTTATAATTTATATTGATGTTTTATATTTAATCTTTTTTCCATTCTATTTTAATTTAATTTTTAATTTTATATTTTAGAAGTTATATCCAATGTATTTTATATGTAATTTTTATATTTCATATTTTATGTTTTATAGTTGATGCATCCAGTTGATGAATTAGAAGACGCAACTTCATCATCTCTATCGATTTTCCGATGATTTATTTCCCAGCCGACACAACGCGGAGATAAATCCACAAGGAACGAGGGTGAGGCCCTGAGGCCCCGGTGGACGCTGCCATCCAAGGCCATGTTAGTCCTTATTACAGAATCAAGTACCAACATCATAGAATGGAATGTGGCTATAACTTCTGGAAGGAAAAAGGTCTATTTTATGTCAATGTACTTGATATACTATAATTTGTGTCCACATAATAATGAAATTTATGGTGGGACCGACCATAGGTTCCATGATAAATTCAGCTTAAAAAATTATTACCCTGTCACCATCAGGTCACGGTCTTTTTTTGTAATGGTGACTCCAGGGTTAGTGATTGGAAGCAATGTTATTAGAAGGGTCCATGTTCCAGCCCCAGCAAGCAGAAGAACTCAGCAGCTTTGTCCATGTGGCTCTAGGAGGAAAGAATAGAAGGGACGACTGAGACAATTGATGCTGGTTGGCTGTAGTTAAAAAATTAGTGGGGATGAAGTAGAAACCAGCACCTCTGAGGTGACATCTTCTCTGAAGTGTTGTTACATCGTCCATATGCTGGGTTCTTCCCCTGCGACTAGGATTAACTGCGTTTCTGTCATGCACTCCCTTCACCGTGCCATGCCTTAGCTGCTCTGCATGACAGGTTCATTTATGCCTTTGCAACCAATAACACCTGGGTGATTCTCACACATGATTGACTCCAGGTGCACAACAAGGAACAACCTTGGCAACTTCTGGAATACAACTTTGTGTATTTGCATTGCAGTAGGTTCTTGGTGGTCTGGGGTGCCAGTGACTTGGGCACAACATCTTGGTGCATGGACTGGAAACCCAAAACACTCAAAAATACCAGGTGAAGGATTGAAAGGCTGCCTGTTAAGATGTGTCATTGTTGCCGGGTGGTGGTGGTGCACACCTTTAATCCCAGCACTTGGGAGGTAGAGGCAGGTGCATTTCTGAGTTTGACACCAGCCTGGTCTACAGAGTGAGTTTTGGGATAGCCAGGGCTACAAAGAGAAACCCGGTATAGGTATAGTATAGGCCTAATTAATATTAAATTTGGACAACCCATTACAAGTTTATATTCAACCACCGATTCTTTCCTATTACAATCTAGTGTAATACATGAAGAATTAAATTTTGAGGAAATACTCCTAGCATCATTTTTAACATGGGTTATGTTTTATAAGGTGAAATGTACATCTATGATGAATTGGACAATATTCCATAGCCCTTCACAAAAGGATACAACTTGAGCCAGCTGTTTGCTTCCTCAGAACCCTGCATGAAGAGCAGGTACCTGCTGCTCCTACATCACATTTAAATCAGGGAGCAGACATGGTTACTGTAGTGAAGGACACAGTCTATTAGTGAGAGGTACTCTTTGATAGTGAGATGGTGTTCTAGATTTGGTAAATATAGCTTTTAGACTTGGCCTCAGTATTTAATAAGGTTGTTCAGTTTTCCTCAGATGTATGCAGACCCTGGCATGCTGAAGTAAGCAAAGGGCTTTTCTTTCATCTGGAATATTGAGAATCATTTATATATGACAAAGAGAATCAAGAGTGAGAAGTTATTTTCTAAATCACATTTCAGAAAATCAAACATAACTTTTGAGGACTCTTATCCCATCACTTGCTAAAGGGACACACTGCATTTTGAAAGTGATCATACTTTACATATGCCTGCTTAAGATTACACGTTTGTTTAGCAAAATCAACTTCTGTTGACCTGTTAAGGTCTGTTGAAATTTCATATCTCGGTTATCACTTGATCTTCTGAGGAATCTTTTCTGAGGAAGCTTTTCTTTGTACTATTTTTCTCTTAGTGAACATTACTCGATATCCTTGCTTGGGCTGAGTCTGACTTCCCATAGAAGGTCTGAGGGAATCATCCCTGTATTATGACTCTCCTCAATGTAGACTGGACACAGGATAGGATAAAACTTAGATGACAACCAGTTTGTCATAAATGTTGATCTGAAGACAGATACTTTATCCCATATGTATTTCCCCAATTTTTTATGATCTAAGTGCCTTAAATACCTCATTTATTCCTTCAGAACTTCCAACGGCTGTGTATGCTTTCTTTTCTTCTCATTTGGGGAATTTCCATTGTATTCTATACATAACTTTTTAATTGAAACCATTTGCATCTTTAGATCATTCTAATACTTTATATATATTAATACCATAACATACAATAGGGTTAACAAAAAATTCACAATCTATTGTGAGAATATTTATTCAGGGGAATAAGCAATTTATATCCGCTCTTTCTAAGTTCTCAGTGGCACCTCATTTCAAAATTATCATAGTTCACCCTAGGATTATGGAGAAATAATTTGTTTTACATACAAAAAATTGACAAAATGTTTCTTCTGAGACTGTAGACATCCTGCAATCAGTCACATTAAAAATACTTTACTCAGTACATCTGGAGACAACTTTATATTACCTAAATAGTTATTACTTTTCCAAGTTGTACAAATTCTGGCCAGCCAGGTCATTTTTTTGATAGAGGTTCAGTAACATTTAAAAAGACCTGCTGTGATTATTTTAATTCAACAAAGCTAAAGGTATGAAAATGGCTGTGGTTTAATTTAGAAGATAAGATAAGCCCTGTGCTGGATCTGTCTATCTTTGTATATTTATCTGATTTAAAGAGGTTTTACTAGATATAAATGTCTTTTAAATTATTAACATGTTTATGGCTGCATACAATTTAAAATATGTATATATCATAGTTAAAACATAGATGTGTTAGTCTTATTTGAGTGAGGAGAATATCTAATATTAATAACATCTTCTGGTCTAGGAGTAGTAAAATCTTTAAAACATGTTACCTCTTCCAAGGAAAGATTCAGACCCATATTATCAGTTTATATTTATTCTACCTGTGTAGATATAAGAATTAAATATATTTTTTTCCTTTCAAATCAATTTTTAAGTTTATTTTCATTAGGAACAAAATGAACTAGGATCAAGTAAACAAGTTTAATTTACTTGTGATTCATTTGCTATTAAGTACATCATGTGAATAACGAACCAAGTCTCATGTGTATATTCTACATGTAATTAATAAAAAGTCAAAATTTATAAGCCATGACTTTGTGTCTATTGCTTGTCTGGGATTTCTGTTTCAGAATTTTCATTTTAAAGTGAAAACTTCACTGAGAAATCTTTAGTAAGTATATTTTTAGGTTGGTGAGAAATTAAACCAGACATGTCTAGAGCAGAAGAGTACTGAAGCACATTTTATCTCAGAGGAAAATTAACTGCAGAAATAACTGATGGTGAAACACAGGATAGGGTAACATAAATGTTCTTTGCTGGCTGCAAGCTCTGTGACTCTCAGAATATTAATCTTTGGTTATCTGTGGGGTTCTGTGAATATCAAAGTCTTTGCTTCCTTTGTTTGTATGCTAGTTTTGGAGGCAAATGGCTAGAAAAACTTTTAGGTTTTTTTTGAGAAAGTTTTCTGTAATAAGAGAGAAGCTATCAGAATAAGAATAAAGGAAACTATTAAGATATAAAATGAATACCTTGTAGGCCTGATATTTCTTCTTTGTGTAAGAGGGATAATATTGACTCAGTAGGACCATCAAGAATAGTGGTGGCCACCTTAACCTTAACTCTGAGCCTAACCCTATCCTAACCCTCACCTCTGAATTTCCTAACCTCCTAAACTGAATTCTAAAACCATTTATATTAATCCTAACCATAAATGTCTAATCTCCTAACCCTAACTCAAATCCTGATTGCTGTGGGGCATATCTCTTAATTACAACTTTTGAAGTGAGAAACCCTTTACTAATCTTGCTCTTTTGAGATGTTCAGATAAACCTTTAATCTGGGCTACAGATTCTTTTGACAACCTACATATATAAAGGACATTGAACAGGACAGGTTTTTTGTTTTTTGTTTGTTTGTTTTGTTTTTTTGGTTTTTTTGTATTGGCCCTACTTCTTTTTACAAAACAAAGATGATTTGTTAGTTTATTTGCATTTTGAAACTGGTATTAGTAAGTACTTAGTTCTTCAAAATTCTGGTATTCACTGAATATCAGCTGTAATATCCTGCAACATGAAGTCAAGCAGTCCTTGATTTTTCTAATTTACCTTGTCCAACAGCCTTTATTGGGACATTCTATTACATAACCTTTCTCTATACAAAGATTCATTATCTCTATGATTTGAGCTATGTTTATCTAGAGAACCTGTACTAATCCAACTCTGGTTTTTCTTCACATTGCCACAGATGAAGATGTTCTGGCTGACAGTAGTTCTCAACTGTGTTTCCCTTATGATTGTAGATTTTCTCCAGGGTTAATTGATCCTATCATCTGGTGAACCAGAGATATAGGTTCCTTGAGCCCAGTATGAAGCTTGATTTCTAAAACCCCACTTTAGTATTAATGGTGTTAGCATTCTGTCTAAAACTCTACCTCACAGTTACCTGGTGACAGCCAGGTATGCTCCTCCCCATAGTTACCTCTCTTTAAAGAGAGATGGAATATGTTCTATGAGTGTGGAAGTGTGGAGGAAGGGGATGTCTCAGCAGGCTCGTGCCTCCTGTTGAGATATTTCTCTCCCCCACCCCAAGGGACCATGCCTCATGCTGAGACAGCTCTTCCCCAGGAGCAACCCACCAGAAGACAGTATAGTATAGAATATATACTTTATTCAGGGCATGGGGAGGAGAGTTAAGAGGGTAGTAGAGACAGAGAAAGGCAGAGAGAGGCAGAGAGTAGAGAAGTAGAGGCTGGGCATGAGCATGTGCAGAGAGATGGGGAAGGGAAGAGCTCAAGTGGCAAGAGAAAGGATACCAAATGGGCAAGATATCAAAAGATAGAGGAAGAGAAAGCAGCCACTTTTATAGTGGGTCAGGTCTACCAGGCTGTTGCCAGGTAACCATGGGGAGAAGCATACCTTTCTGTTGCCAAGTAACTTGGGTGGAGTTTAGACAATGCTAAGAAATAACTAGGGCGGCTGGGCAGTGGTGGCACACACCTTTAATCCCAGCACTTGGGAGACAGAGGCAGGAAAATTTCTGAGTTCAAGGCCAGCCTGGTCTACAGAGTGAGTTCCCGGACCAATAGGGCTACACAGAGAAACCCTGTCTCGAAAAACCAAAAAAAAAAAAAAAAAAAAAAAAGAAAAGAAAAAGAAATAACCAGGGCATCCTTCCACTTGTGGGTCAGATTGATATCTCCACTGCACCTTGAGTACTGGGCTATGGAAGCTGTTCACCTTGATTACAGGAAGAGGGAGGCAAATGCTGTGAGGAAAGCTCAGGTAAGCTCTGGAGTCAGGTCCTGGTAAGTGCAGGATCATTGCTCTCAGAGGGAAGGAGCAGGCAGCTGAACAGCCAGAGCTGCAATGCTGGGTTCTCCCCCAGGGCTGGGTGGGGTGAGATTCCTCTTTGAAGACAGAAACAAAACTTAATGGAGTCCAAATTCTTCCTGAGCTCTGGAAAAGTTCTGGCCCTGGTCTGGAAGCACACTTTAACTTTGAGGAGTGGTAAGACTCACTGGCCAATCAAGGCTTCCAGGCAGACCTGCCAATCAGACAAGGAGGCAGTTTCTTCCGGATGCCATTCTGCAATTTCGCTGTTCCTGTGAAGGCTTGAATGGCCATCTGTGCCCTGCTCTGAGCTCTGCTGTGGGTGTTGTGTGGAGACCTCAGGGAAGCTCTGAAATTGAGTCATGGTGAGTACAGGGTCACTGCCCACAATGGGTAGGGGCAGGTAGCTGAGCAGTGGGAGCTGGGGTGCTGGGTCCTCTCTGAGGCTGCATGGGAAGCATCAGCCAGGTGTGACCACCTGTGAGGTCCCTGGTGATGCCCCTCACGTGTTAAATCAGGAGGTGAACTCTGAGTAATGTCACTATCATGGATGATTCTGAATCTGCCCAAAACATTCGGACCAGTTGCTTTCCTGTAGAAACACAGGTGGTTTCTCTGACTCTGCAGTACATTTGTCCAAATCCTTTTGTCTTTTATAGAATACATTAAGAAGACAGGTATAGCTGGGCAGTGAGGAAACAAGCCTTTAATCCCAGCATTGTGGAGACACAGGCAGGCAGATTTCTGGGTTCGAGGCCAGCCTGGTCTACAGAGTGAGTTCCAGGACAGCCAGGGCTACACAGAGAAACCCTGTCTCGAAAACAAACAAACAGACAAACAAACAAAACCTGTTTTTAAGAAGACAGGCATAAATCTAAGAGATCTACTTTCATATATTACTTGTTTTTCTTTCGTTTAGTTTTTGTTAATTTAATTTTTTTGTTAATTTAGTTTTTGTTTTTGTTGTTTTAGTTTTTTTTTTTCCGTTGCAGTTCTTTATGTTCTTTATTTTTTTATTTTATTTTTATTTTTATTTTATTATGTTCTTTATTCTTTTATTTTTTATGTTTAGTGTTTGATTATTATGAGGTAAAGGGACTTTTTCCCCTCCAATCTCTTAGGTGTTTTGGATGCTTCTTGTACATTAACATGCATGTTCTTTGGTTTAGGAAAATTTGCATTATTATCTCATTGAAAATATTTTCTAGATCTTTGGGCTGATATTCTTCTTCCTCTATTTCAATCATCTGTAGTTTTCCCTTCTCTCTCTCTCTCTTTTTTTTTTTTTTTTTTTTTTTTTTTTTTTTTTTTTTTTTGTTTGTTTTTTTTTTGTTTTTCGAGTCAGGGTTTCTCTGTGTAGCCTTGGCTGCCCTGGAACACACTCTGTAAACCAGGCTGGCCTTGAACTCAGAAATCTGCCTGCCTCTGCCTCCCAAGTGCTGGGATTAAAGGCATGCGCCACCACTGCCTGGCTAGTTTTCCCTTTACATATGTTGAAGAATTCCTAGTTGTTTAGGGTTAGGAAACTTTTAGAATCCACATATTTTTACCCAATGTATTCATTTTGTTTTATTCATCCTTAATATCTGAGACTCTCTCTTCCTTTCCCGTTCTGTGGGTGAACCTTGCCTCTGTAGTTGTCAGTGCATAGGCAATTTCAATGCTCTGCTCTCAGGGACTTAGCAACTTTTTAAGTCATTCCCTGCTTTCATCACCTGCTGCTGTTGTCAGGTGTGCTTTATATACACGAACCACCAGCTACACAGCTCTCTCTGTTTGTTCCCTGTCTCAGTTCATGTATGTCTTCTCTCTATTCTCTTTGTTTACTTTCAGGGTTCTCTCTCTGCTCCCTGTCTGTCTGTCTGTCTGTCTGTCTGTCTGTCTGTCTGTCTGCTGTCTCTCTGAAGGTCCTCTTTTGTGCCTCATTGCCTTTCCCAGATTCTCACTCATCTCCCTGCTCCCAAACAACCTCTTTTTTACCATATCTGTTGCATGTTTTAATTTCTCAGGACCTGCTGTGTTAGGATAGGTTGGCGCTTTTGATGACCTATTTTTTTCTGGCTGTTATTTATTATATTCCTATGCTGGTGTCTAGGCCTCCCAGTTTGAAGTGATTATTATCTCAGTACTGATTTCTGGATTTGTCTTGCTTGGGTGGGAGTTTTGTTCCTGGGTTGCTGTTTGATGTCTGGATTTACAGAGAAAGTTGCCTGAGTGTTGCCTCCTTTACTGACATGTTTGGTGGGTATGCTCAAGAGGAAATGCTTGCAAATGTTGGGAGCAGGGAGAAGAGTTGGGCAGGAAGAGATGATCTTAGCATCCACAGGCAGACATAGTCAGGACAGAGGTAAAGCTGCCTCTGGTGTTTAGTACAGTGCTAGGGGAAATTGTGATCATTGCATCTGGGATAACAAATAGTGTGGTAGATCTATAGAAACCTTACCTTGTGTCTTGGCAGGTAAAGCATGTGGTTGAACAGGAAATGTCTGCACAAGTGAGGCTGAGACACAGGGATGAGGCAGGAAAGGAAGGGCAGGTGGGGTTTGTCTATCTTACCTATAAGAGGCATGCAGAGGGGGAGAGGCAACTTCCACTGGTATTCTGTCTCAGAGTAAGTGCAACTGATATTAGGATCTGCAGTAACAGATAGTGAGGCAGGTCTTTGGACAAAGTACCTTTTCTACTGCCATGCATGGCTTGTGGTTGAACAGGAGCATCTTTCAATAATCAGGACCTCAGGCACAAAGATGAGTTTGTAAAGCACAATCAATTCTGTTTCTGAGAGTGCACAAAGTCCACTTGAGCAAACATCCTATGACAAGCCCTCCTAGTCAACAGCCAGTCAAGGTACAACTGCAGGGTTAAGCTACATATAGATAATTAATACACCTTACAGAATAAAGTTAGTCTACCCATCATGGTTGTCATATGGTTTTACTCCCTTGATTGGTTCCTGCAGATTATGCCAGACATGTAGTTTTTAAAATATTAAGTTGCTGACCTGTGTATTAATGTCTTAATCTTGCTGTAACTACAATAAATACCCAGCACCTCTAGACTCTCAGTTTTGATCTCATGTGAGGCTGACTGGTGAGAATCCTTATTAAAGAGCTCATAATAAAGACCTCCATGTGATTGCATTGCAATAGGCTCCTTGTTGGTCATTGTGGTCTCTGTGACTTGGACGTAACATCTTGGTGCATTGACCCAAGACCCTCAGGACTCCCAACTAAAGGATTGAAAGGCCAGTTGTTAAGATCCAACATTGTTTTTGTGTCAGTGGCTTGTCTGCCAGGGCTACACAGAGGAACCCTGTCTCAAAACAAACAAACCAACAAAATACCAAACAAAGAAGACAGGTGTAGCTGGGCAGTGGTGGCTTTTAATCCCAGCACTCGGGAGGCAGAGGCAGGGGGATGGTGATGGAATAATGATCAATAGTCATGTTAATCAATAATCAATACTAATTGATGGCCAATATTCAATACTAGTCAATAACCAAAAGTGATCAATAATCTTGATAATCAGCAGACAGTGCTAATCAATAATCAATATTAATCAATAGCCAATAATGATCAATAATTGATGGCACATGCCTTTAATCCCAGCACTTAGGAGGTAGAGGCAGGCAGATTTCTGAGTTTAAGGCCAGCCTGGGCAACAGAGTGAGTTCAGGGACTGCCAGGGCTACTCAGAGATAGAAGCTGGAGACTACATTTCCCATAAGGACTCCTGCCAAAATGGCGGTCAAAGAACTAAATGCACACGCACATTAAACTCAATCCAATATGGCGGCTGTCCTTCGAACTACATATCCCATGAGGCCACGAGGAAAAAGAAAGATGGCGGCCCCTGGGAGACTACATTTCCCATGAAGGCGCTGGACCGTCGCACAGGCATGATGTATGAAAATCCCGACCAGAGCCCAGTGACTGCACCACGAGACAACCATTGCCACCATCACACTCCGGGAAAAGCACCTCTGTCCCGGTGGTATCCATGGCCTCCTTCTGATGTCACAGACCAAGCTATGCAATCTGATCACCCGCCGCAGGGCTGCTGCAGACAGGGAGATGACTGGAGCCTCCAGGTACCATGACAGGCGGGTGGAAGCGGAGGCCCAAGATTGCCCATGAATCTGAGGCAGGGGTATTGACTGGAGCTGCTTACAGGTACTGGCTGGCGGACCTATGGACACACCCCCAGACTTGTACAAAGGAGAACTGTATCGTGTTGGGCGTTATTATTGAAAGACCCCCAGGAGGGGAGACCCTCACTCTAGTCTCAGGATATCGCAATCACTCAGTAACTCACAAGACACAAGAGGCTTTTTTTCAGTAATCAGCTCAGCTGAGGTCGAGACTCATAATGAGCAGTGTCTACTAGGAGGCCAGGGGGAGAAAGGTATTTAAAGGAAAAAAAAAACACAAACCGGGGGTGTGAAGGGGAAACCAAGGAAGGGTATCATAAAAATAGTGGAAAGTTCCAGCCCATCATTCAGTCGGTCATGTGGGAAACATCTTGTACATGTTTTTCTCAGGAATTGAATCTTGCTCAACCATCTACTTTGTGGTCAGCCAGTTCCTGGAACAACCCAGCTGACCTGTATTTTTAGTTCTGCTTTCTTTGTGGTCAGCTGGTTCCTGGAACCTGGAGCTAGTGAACCAGTTGGCCTACATTCTTGGCTCAGCTCTAGGGGTTCATACAAACTTCCCATAACCTTTATAAATTTTTATATCTTTCAATTGTCACCTGGTCAGCCTTTTTATGAGGACACAAGGGTCACCAGTATGTGTGAAACTGACCGTCAATGGACTGTGATTACTATTCTGGGCTTTCATTTTAAGATATAAAGTAAAGTACTTAAGTACAGGCGCGGTGGTACAGCCTTAAATCCCAGGAGATGAGTGTCATTTAATTCATCCTGGTACAGAACAAGTTTTAGGTAATGAAAAGCTTAGATACACGCAAAGTGTTACACGGGTATTACCCAGAATTCAGAAGACAGAGCCATGCAGACCTCTGAGTTCAAGGTTTATCAACTGGGTAAGATCCATGACAGCCAAGCTTAAGCAGTGAAGTTGTTGAAAAATATAAAGCTGGTGATGATGTAATAGAAGGGGCCATGTTCCAGCCCAAGCAAGCAGAGGAACTCAGCTTCTTTGTCCATGTGACTCTGCTTTTAGAGGAAAGAATAGGAGGGACAACTGAAACAGTTGATGCTGGTTGCTGTAGTTAAAATTAGTGGTGACAAAGAAGAAACCAGCATTTCTGAGGTGAAATTTCTGGTGAGTGTTTTCTGAGAGGACAAAGAAGCTGTGTTCCAGAGATAGCCAAGGTTGTCCCTTGTGGTGCACCTGGAATTGATCATGTGCGAGAATCACCCAGGTGGTATTGGTTTTAGGCATAAATGAATCTCATGCAGAGCAGCTAAGGCTTGGCCCAATGAAGGGAGTGTATGAGAGGAAAACAGTGAATCCTAGTCGCAGGGGAAGAACCCAGCATATTGAAGATGTCAGTCCCATGGGATGAGCAGACAGAACAGCAGCAGCAGTAAAGTGGAGTCAAGCAGAACCTCAAGAGTTATAGATGGAAAGCTGGTGAAGTGACCCAATCTCTTTGGGGAGCACAGAGGATCATGTGTGGATCCCAAATACTGGAACAAGAAGCTCTAATATTGAAGTTACCTTTGAAACACTAATATTTTGAGATTCCAGAGCTGTGGGGTACCTGCTCCAGAAAACAGTTTCAGACAGTGCAGTAACAGATAGTGAGGCAGGTCTTTGGACAAACTACCTTTTCTACTGCCATGCATGGCTTGTGGTTGAACAGAGCATCTTTCAGTAATCAGGACCTCAGGTACAAAGATGAGTTTGTAAACCCAATCAATTCTGTTTCTGAGAGTGCACAAAGTCCATTTGAGCAAACATCCTATGAAAAGCCCACCTTGTCAACAGCCAGTCAAGGTACAACTGCAGGGTTAAGCTACATATAGATAACTAATACACCTTACAGAGAAAAAGTTAGTCTACCCATCATGGTTGTCAGATGGTTTTGCCCCCTTGATTGGTTCCTGCAGATTATGCAGTCATGCAGTTTTAAAAATATTAAGCTGCTGACCTGCATGTTAATGTCCCAATCTTGATGTATCTATAATAAATACCCTGCACCCTGAGACATGGTTGGTCACTTTCGATCTCATGTGAGGCTGACTGGTAAGAATCCTTATTAGAGAACTCATAATAAAGACCTCCATGTGTTTGCATTGCAATGGGCTCCTTGTTGCTTGTTGGGTCTCTGTGACTTGGACATAACCTCTTAATGCATTGACTGGAACCCCAAGACCCTCAGGACTCCCAACTAAAGGACTGAAAGGCCAGTGTTTAAGATGCACCACTGTTGTCTTTTCTTTCTTTTTTTTTTTTTTTGAGACAGGGTTTCTCTGTGTAGCCCTAGCTTTCCTGGAACTCACTCTGTAGACCAGGCTGGCTTCGAACTCAAATACACCTGCCTCTGCCTCCCAAGTGCTGGGATTAAAGGTGTGCGCCGCCACTGCCTGGCTTTTTTTTTTCCTTACCACTGTTGTTTCTGTGTCAGTGGTTTGTCTGCCAGATTTGAGATTGTGTGCCTTGGTTTTCAGGTTTTTCTTGAGTATGTGTGGAGGCAGATGACAATTTTCTTTTTAAATTTCCAATTTCTTAATTTCTTTGAAGATTAGAGCAGACTTTGAACCCTGACAGGCCTCACAGCTGCCATCCTGTCTTCATTTTCTCCTCTGTCCAAGTGGAGGAATTTGCTGGGTAGCATTGACGACCCCCCTTGTGGCTGTTTATTTTGTGTGTAGTACTTTGTTATTCTCTCACTGAGGAAATGAGACAGACTCCACCGTAATCGATTTACTTACTAGCTCCACACCTTGGGTTAAATCCTTCTTAACAACCTAGACCCATTGACTAGTCCATGACAGAGACTTCTTTGAGACAGCATCCAGGGCCAAATCGGGCTCTGCCTACCTTATTTTAAAGGGTAGAAAGACAAAGACCTCATTTTCCACCTCCTGAACTACCCTCTGCCCAGTTCATATGTGACTGTGTAGTTTTGAACTTGGAGCTGTCTTAAGATGCAAGGTCATCATTCTTCATGGATTCTCACAAAGTTAGCATATCTTCCTTGGACCAGAGGTCTTGTCTTTTGTCGGTGGTCATTTCCAGTTGTGTGGTACAATCTGATTTTCGGTTCCCCTTCCAGCTACTTTAGCCTCATCTTCTCTAGCACTGGCCTGGGAAACTCAGCGTTAAAGAAACTTACCCCAGGTCAGCATAGCCTCTGAGATCCCCATTCCAGTGTATCCTTCCCTGCTCTGAGCCAGGTCACCTCCCTATTTTGTCCTTTCTCAGCCACAAGTTCAACTCCCTTTTGTGGTGGCAGAGGCTCCTGTAATTGATATCATTAAATCATTGGTTTGTGTTGTAACAACTTCATTTATTATTGTGTCTGTGCCAATCAAGCCTTGGAATGCCTTTCCATCTAGCCAAATTGTCATCATAGGTTTTTGTTTAACTCTAGGCTGTACCCAGTATCCATCAAAGGAACCAAAACCTTGATTCCCTCTTGTAGGATTTTTATATTTGTGATTAGTAGGGTACAATGGAAATAACAATAGTTGAGCTATCCTCTTTCCTGTAGGAATGGTGACTATATTCTGAATTGCCTGTGGCATTACCTTAATCTCACCCTGATAATCATTATCTATAACTCCAGGAAAAATTTGTAGTCCCTGCATAGTAGCACTGCTTCTTCCCACTATCAGGCCAAACACATTTGGATAGAGCAGTCCAAACACTCCAGTGGGTAAGGCCTGAGGTCCCATTTCTGGGGTTAATACTGTGTGGGTGGCAGAACTGAGGTCCAGTTCTGTGCTTCCTGGTGTTGCTCGACTAAGTTCAGAAAGGGATTGGTGTTTGCCGGTAGGACTCTGACTGCTCCATAAGCCTGTTTTGGCTTGTGTCGGTTAGGGGCCTGGAGCTGGCTCCTGTTGCTGTTTCCCTGATTATGGGAAAGGGTGTTACCTTGTGCATCCTGTTTAGACATACAATCACTAGCCCAATGCCTTCCACGTTTACAAAGTGGGCATAGCCTGGGCTGTTTTCCGGGCTGTCTCTGGCTTAACTCATTTTCTACCTTGCAATCTCTAGCAAAGTGTCCATGCTTGCCACATTTAAACCATGCCTTTCTGTCTTTACTTGCCAAAAAATCTCTTACTGATTGTCCTTGCATGGCAGCTGCCATAGCTAAGCCCTGTTGGTAAGAGAGACCTATGTCAGAACAGAGTCTAATATACCCTGTAAGGTCTGTCTTTTTCCTATAAGGCCTAATGGCTGCTTGGCAGGCAGGATTAGCATTTTCATATGCAAGTTGTTTCACATAATCTATGCCTGCCTCTGCATTACCAAAAATCCTCCCTGCTGTTGTCATTAATTTATGAAAAAAGTCAGAAAATCGCTCATCAGGTCCTTGCCTGACTGTTGTTAATGATGCACCAGGGTCTCCCTTTACTGGAAGTTTATGCCAAGCCTTCATGGCTGCATTTTGAATTTGAGCATATAAACCTGGGTCATATTGCATCTGGTTATCACTACAAGCAAATTGCCTTTCTCCTACTAAGGAATCAAAGGATCAACCATTGCCTGCCTGAATGTTTCTCCTAGCTGTCTCTTTACAATTCTCATGATACTCTGATTTCCAAATAAGATAATCTCCACCACTAAGAACTTCTCTCACTAATGTATTCCAATTACTAGGAGTCAGCCACTCCTCTGCAACAAACTCTAAAATTGCAAGACTAAAAGGAGCAGTGTCACTGTATTCTGATACTGCATTTTTAATTCCTTAATAATTTGAAAATTAAACCCTGTGTGATGTCTCCAACAACCTTTTGAGTGTCTCTGGTCTCTGATACAGTGAAAGGCTCAGCATTTCTCTCCTCTGGCTGATCTGTAGCTGAACTAAGGCTAGAGGATAGGGACTGCCTTTGGACACTGGGTTGAGGAACGTGAAAATCTGGGAGATTTTCACAGTTAATCTCTTGAGACCTCTTCCCTGTCCTTAATTTCTAAAACTGATTACTTAAGTCCTGATACTCTTTTTCTAACTCTATCAGTTGTTTAAGGGTAGAAATTGTGTCCTGTAACTCTTTTTTGGGATCAACAACCATTGTCTCCATTAGGGGAGCACTTGGAGGTGGAGACACATAGGTAGAGGGCATTTCAGTGTCATAAAATTTGACTTCCTCTTCCTCTTGGTCAGCACAATCTGGCTCTGACAAATTTTCATCACCCTTTGGTTGTATTTTGGATTCTAACTTATGCTTCCTTTTATTTTGAACAAAAAAGACAACATGCAAGAACAAAAGCAGAAAATTAACACATGTGAACAGAAAACAAAACTAAAACAGAGAGTTGAATTCAGGCTGACTAATTTCTTGTTCCTTTTCATTACCTTTCTTGAAGCAAACCAAAACAGAGAGTAGGATTCAGGTTGACTAATTTTTTATCCCACATCTGTTGGGAGCCGACTTTTAGCAGAAAGTGGCTATCAGCTTTGCAGCCATCTTGAGCCATATACCCTGACAAGAGACTTGTATTACAATAGCCTACAACAGCTGAGCACACTCTGATAACATCTTGCTTTGGATACCCAGGACTTTACTTGGGTGTGTGAGATTAAAGGTGTGTGAGATTAAAGGTGTGTGAGTTAACAGTGTGACCTAGAGATCAGATTTATAGACAATACCTAAGGGCATGATTAAAGGTGTGACTTAGAGGCATTTCTTAGAAGTGAAACATATAAAAGGCAGAGGCAGACGGCAGAGAATCAGACTCTTTAGAGATACTCTTTAGGGAGATTCTTTAGAGATTACAGCTGGGCAGCCTGGGCCTCAACATTTTGCTCGGGTCGTAACATTTTTTGGCACCCAATGTGGAGCAGGAAGAAGAGAGATCTAGTGAGGGACCTTGCTGGAAGAAAGATCTGGCAAACATTCAGAAGTGAAATGAAGGTTGTTACCACTGGAATCTGCTGCATCAAGAAAGGTAAGTCATGTTAATGAAAATGTGGCAAGAATTAAGTGAGCCTGAACTCAACTCTGTTTTTGTTTTGTTGCTTGCTGCTCACGTGTGTTAATTGTCTGCTTTTGTTTTGTTGTTTGAATGCTGTCTTTCATGTTCAAAAGCACACTTTAACCTTGAGGAGTGGTAAGACTCACTGGCCAATCAATGCTTCCAAGCAGACCTGCCAATCAGACAAGGAGGTGGATTGTTCTGGATGCCAGTCTGCAAGTTCACTGTTCCTGTGCAGTCTTAAGTGGCTCTCTGTGTCCTGCTCTGAACTCTGCTGTGGGTGCTGTGTGGAGACCTCAGGGAAGCTCTGCAATCTCCTCATGGTGAGCACAGGATCACTGCCCACAATGGGTAGGGGCAGGCGGCTGAGCAGTGGGAGCTGGGGTGCTGGGTCGTCTCTGGGGCTGCATGGAAAAATCAGCCAGGTGTGACCACATGTGAGGTCCCTGGTGATGCTCCTCCCGTTAGTTAGATCAGGACGTAATCTCTGAGTACCTTCACTGTCATGGCTGATTCTGAATCTCCCCAAAACATTTGGACCAGTTACTTTCTTGTAGAAACGAGTGATTTCTCTGACTCTATAGCACATGTGTCCAAGCCATTTTGTCTTTTATAATATACATTAGAAAGACAGGCATAGCTGGGCAGTGGTGGCTCACGCCTTTAATCCCAGCACTTGGGAGGCAAAGGCAGGCAGATTTTTGAGTTTGAACCCAGCCTGGTCTATAGAGTGAGTTCCAGGACAGCCAAGACTACACAGAGAAACCCTGTCTCAAAAACAAACAAACAAACAAAGAAATAAACAAACAAAACCTGTTTTTTAGAAGATAGGCATAAATCTAACAGCTCTGTCTTCATACCTTACTTGTTTTTGTTTTGTTTAGTTTTTGTTAATTTTTTTTCTGTTGCAGTTTTTTATATTGCTTTATTTTTTATGTTTAGTGTTTGATTATTATGTGGTTAAGGGACTTTTTTTCTACAATCTGTTGGGGTTTTTTTTTTTTTTGATGCTTCTTGCACATTAACAGGCATATTCTTTGGTTTATGAAATTTTCCCTTTATGATATCATTGAAAATATTTTCTAGACCTTTGGGCTGAAATTCTTCTTTCTCCTACTTCAATTATCTGTAGTTTTTCTCTTCTCACATGTTGAGGAATTCTTGGTTGTTTATTGCCAGGAAAATTTTAGTATCCACATTTTTTGAACAATGTATCCATTTAGTTTTATACATCCTTAATATCTGAGACTCTTTCTTCCTTTCCTGTTCCCTGGGTGAACCTTGTCCCTGTAGTTATCAGATCACAGGCAATTTCAATGGCTTTCTCTCAGGGACTTAGCAACTGCTTAAGTCATTCCCTGCCTCCATCACCTGCTGCTGTTGTCACGTGTGCTTGTTATATACACAGAAGACCAGCTACAGCTGCTATCTATGTGTGTTCCCTGTCTCTGTTCTCTGCATATGCCCATCTCTATTCTCTTTTTTTACTCTCAGGTCTCTCTCTCTTCTCCCTGTCTGTCTGCCTGTCTGCAGGTGCACTTTCCTGCCTTAATGCCTTCTCCAGGTTCTCACTCATCTCCCTTCTTCCAAACAATGTCTTTTTTGTTTGTTTGTTTTTTGAGACAGGGCTTCACTGTGTAAGCCTGGCTGTCCTGGAACTCACTATGTAGACCAGGCTGGCCTTGAACTCAGAAACTCACCTGCCTCTGCCTCCCAAGTGCTGGGACTAAAGGCGTGCACCACCACTGCCTGGCTAAACAACCTCTTTTGTACCATATCTGTTGCATGTTTTTATTTCTCAGGACCTGCAGTGATAGGATAGCTTGGATTTCTTGGTGACATATTTTCCTGGTTATTATTTATTATATTCCTATGCTGGTGTCTATTCCTCTGGGTTTGAAGTGATTATTGATTTAGGTACTGATTTCTTGATTTGTCTTGCTTGGGTGGAAATTTTGTTCCTGGGTTACTGTTTGATGTCTGGATTTACAGAAAAATTTTCCTGAGTTTTGCCTTTTTTACTGGCCTGTTTGGTGGGTATGCTCAATGGGGAATGCTGGGTAATGTTGGGAGCAGGGAGAAGAGTTGGGCAGGAAGAGATGATCTTAGCAACCACAGGGAGACATAGTCAGGACAGAGGTAAAGCTGTCTCTGGTGTTTAGTACAGTGCTAGGGGAAATTGTGATCATTGCATCTGGGATAACAGACAGTGTGGTAGATCTATAGAAAGCTTACCTGTGTCCTGGCAGGTAAAGCATGTGGTTGAACAGGAACTGTCTGCCCAAGTGGGGCTGAGACACAGGAATGAGGCAGGAAAGGAAGGGCAGGTGGGCATTGTCTATTTTACCTATAAGAGGCATACACAGGGTGAGAGGCAACTTCCACTTGTATTCTGTCTCAGAGTAAGTGCAACTGATATTAGGATCTGCAGTAACAGATGGTGAGGCAGGTCTTTGGATAAACTACCTTTTCTACTGCCATGGCTTGTGGTTGAACAGGAGCATCTTTCAACAATAAGTTCCTCAGGCACAAAGATGAGTTTGTAAAGCCCAAACAGTTCTGTTTCTGAGAGTGCACAAAGTTCACTTGAGGAAACATCCTATTACAAACCTCCATTGTCAACAGCCAATCAAGGTACAACTGCAGGGTTAAGCTATATAAAGATAACTAATACAACTTACAGAGAAAAGTTAGTCTACCCATCATGGTTGTCAAATTTTTTTGCCCCTTTGATTGATTCTTGCAGATTATACCAGACATGTAGTTTTTAAAATATTAAGTTACTGACCTGTATGTTAATGTCCCAATCTTGTTGCAACTACAATAAATACCCAGCACCCCTAGAATGGTCTCTCAGTTTAAATCTCATGTGAGGCTGACTGGCGAGAATCCTTATTACAAAGCTCATAATAAAGACCTCCATGTGTTTGCATCACAACAGGCTCCTTGTTTGTCATCGGGGTCTCTGTGACTTGGACATAACATCTTGGTGCATTAACTAGAAACCCAAGACTCTCAGAACTCCCAACTAAAGGATTGAAAGGCCGGTTGTTACAATGAACCATTGTTTCTATGTCAGTGGCTTGTCTGCCAGAATTGTGTCTGTGTGCCTTGGTTTTCAGATTTTTCTTCAGTATATGTAGAGGGAGGTAACTAAATTGAACGTGGAACCAAACCCTGCTACAGTGGATACGCTGGAGAGTCGCAGGCCCAAAGTGCTGCAAAGATGTTCCAGAGCCTGGTATAGTGGACTGTGTTCCTCTGGTCTTAATTTCTGGGAAGGTTAGAGCAGACTTGGAGCCCTTCTACAGGGCTCACAGCTGCCATCCTGCCTTCATTGTCTCTTCTGTCCAAGTGGAGGAATCTGCTGGGTAGCCTTTACTGCCCCCTTGTGGCTGTCTGTTATATGTGTCACTTTATTATTATGTGACTGAGAGAGGAAATTAGACTGTTTCCATTCCAATTGATTTAGTTACTGACCCCTCAACTTGGGTTAAACCCTTCTTACCAACAAAACTAAGACCCATTGACTAGTCCATGACAGAAAACTCTTCCTGACAGCATCCAGGGCACAATCTATCTTTCTTTCTTTCTTTCTTTCTTTCTTTCTTTCTTTCTTTCTTTCTTTCTTTCTTTCTACCGAGTTTTACAGGGTGGAAAGGACAAAAACCATGAGTTTTTTTTCCTCACCCCCATTCTACCCTCTGCCCAGTCCATATGTGACTCTGTAGTTTTGGAGTTGTCATTAGATGGAAGGTTGTTTTTCATTCTGACAGAGTTAGCATATCTTCCTTGGACCAGAGATCCTGTCCTTTGGGGAGGCCATTTCCAGGTCTGTGAGACAATCTTTTTCTCTATCCACCTTCCAGCTGTTTTAGCCAAATCTTTGGTAGCACTCCCTTGGGATCCCAGGTTTAAAGACACTTCACCCCAGGTCAGCACAGCCTCTGAGTTCCCCATTCCAGTGTATCCTTCCCTGCTCTGTGCCACATGCCATCCCCACTTTGTCCTCCCTCAGCCACATCTGAAAGTACCTCATGTGGTGGCTGAGCCTCCTGTATTGATATGGTTAAATCATTGGTTTTGTGTTCTTACAACTTCCTCATTTATTATTGTATCTGTGTCATAGTTGTCTTAAGTTCTCAGCATTTCAGAGCTACAGTCATCTGAAGGAGCCTCAATCGAGGGTGTGCCCTTATCAGAATGGCTGGTTGCTATGTCTGTGAGAGATAGTGTTGATGATTGATTAGGAAGGCTCTTCCACTGAGGATGGCAATATCCCTAAGCAAGTGGTCCTGGGCTGGATGAGAGAGCAGGCTGAGCTTGAGACAGTGACCAAGCAAGAGAGCAAGCCAGGAGACAGTGTTTGTCCATGCTTTTTGCCTTCAGTTTCTAATCTAAGCTCCCAAAATAATGGACTGATCTGTTAGAACCATGTACAACAACCACTTATTACCTGAGAGGCTTTTGCTTAGAGGATTCAATCACAGCAGCAGAGTAGCAAGTTAGAACAACAACATAGTATCAAAGGGTTATTTTGCTGCTATTAAATCTAGGTTACCTCACGGAGATGATAGTATTTAGCTGTATCCATTTGCCTGCAAAATTCATGATGTCTTTGTATTTAATAGCTGAACAATGTTTCATTTTGTAAATGAACCACATTTTCCATATCCATATTTTGGTTGAGTGGCATCTGGATTCTTTCCAGTTTTAAGTTGTTATAAATAAAATGGCTCTGAATTAGTGCAGTCCCTACTCTAGGTCACCTGCCTTCACAGAATCCCTCCTGTATCTTCTGTTTGTCCTTTGAGAGGGTGTGGCCCCCTGGGTATCCATGACGGTGTATCAAGTCTCTATTGGGTTAGATGCATCCTCTCCACTGAGGCCAGATGTGGCAGCCCAGTTATGGGAACAGATTCCAATGACAGACAGCAGCTTTAGGGACAGCTGTGCTACAGTAGTTGGAGGACCATCATGAAGACTGAGTTGCACATCTGCTACTTATGGGCCAGGGTCCTATGTCCAGCCTGTGTGTGTTATTGTTTGTGGCTCAGTCTCTGAATGTCTTCAAGGATCAAGGTTAGTTCACTTTGTTGGTCTTCCTGTGGAGTTCCTGTCCTCTACGGGGCCTTCAATCCTTCCCCCATTTCTTCCATCAGAGTTACTAAAATCCAAGCAATTATTGACTGTGGATCACAGCTTCTGCTTCAGTCAGCTATTGGGTAGAGCCTCAAAATGGACAATTATGCAAGGCTCCTGTGTGGGAGCATCACAGAGTATCCTTAATAATGTCATGGATTGGAGCTTGTCCATGTGTGTCTCCAATTGAGTGAGTTTTCATTGTCCATTCCTTCAGTCTCTGCCCCAGCTTTATCTCTGCATTTCTTTTACACAGGATAAATTTTGTTCTGCTTGTCTCCAGTGTTGCGATTGAACCGGATCCTTCAGCTTTCTTCTCATGCGTCCATACATTCCCCATTTGGACTCTGTCCCTCAATCACATAAGATACTGTGCACACATTTGCTGTTCAGTGCTATGCTATTTTGCAAACCTGGTAGTTTTATATTTTTAACTTTATTCATTCTGTTTTTGGTTTTCTAGAACAAATTTCTCTGTGAAGCACTTAGTGTGCTGATTTTAGATATAGAAACCACATAAGTCCTCTGACATGTTTTTGTTCAATAAGCACATGCTTTTGTGCTGCTCTTTGTTCATATCTTTAATTTTGAAATTCAGACTAATATGTAGATTATATTCTATTTCTCTGGATGGCTTATGCTCCTGTCATCAATATTATCTGATGCTTCAGATTCATTGAATTGCAGGTGTATGATATTTTGCCTAACTCTTATGTTTGTTGTGAAATTTTTGAATAAATAAGTGTATTATGGCTGGGTGGATGAATATGAATATCATGTGTGCCTCATTTTTACTGTTGTCAGAAGATGGCCTCAGAACTCCTGATCTTGATGAAATGGACAGGAGTTGGTCCACATGTGTCTGCTAGAAATTGACCACCATTATGTGGAAGACCAGCAAGATCTTTCAATTCCTGAGCTATGTCTCCGGAACTATGTTCTTTATTTCTGATCAAAATATACATTAATAATATTTTCATCTGTCTATTTTTAACTGTTTAAACATGAATTTACTTCTAGTAAAATTTAATTAATGTTGCTGTTTGAACTGGTTCACTTCATGTTTATGCAAGATGAATACAGAACAGCAGTGAATGTCTAATTCTTTGCAGAAACTTCAGTAAAGAACTGTGAGTTCATTCTATCATTTCTGTTTCCTGATTTATTTTTGTAGCAGAGTGATGTTCTTAACGTGTAACTTTTGCTGTCCCTAAACTCAATGGATAGACCCTGCTGGCATCCAGCTCAATGACATACACCTGCCTGTACCTCTGTGGTTAAAGACATGAGCAAATATATGCATCTTGCTCATCACTTTTATAGTTAGTAATTGTTCATACAGCTTTTCAGATGTGTGCTCAGTACAGTTGTTCTGTTTCCCCCAGCATATCCCTTGTGTTTCAAGGCTATATTCTATTGAAAGGGTTCAGGAGTGACACAGGTGAACCCTGTGTCAAGGGTTCAAGTGTCAATATTTCAAGTTTCTTCTAAACTGACATGGTGATTATATTATAATTCGTGTGTCAGCAAATAAGTGGAGAAATCAC
Source organism: Arvicanthis niloticus (assembly GCF_011762505.2). Classification (NCBI taxonomy): domain Eukaryota; kingdom Metazoa; phylum Chordata; class Mammalia; order Rodentia; family Muridae; genus Arvicanthis; species Arvicanthis niloticus. Next base: position 5,536,030 of record NW_023044979.1, on the reverse strand, counting down.
ACGAATTATAGTAGTGACGTCAGTATCAGGCTTTGTGTTGTACACATGTATGTTATATTTTAGGAAGCACTGAGTTTTGAAGATGTGCATGTGAACTTCACTGCGGAAGAGTGGAATTTGCTGGATCCTTCCCAGAAGAAACTCTACAAAGATGTGATGCTTGAGACCTACAGGAACCTCACTGCTATAGGTAAGACTGTAAATTTTCTTTTGCTTCTCAAAATAAGGAAAAAATGTTTCTGGGTTACTGATGATCATCTCTTATTTCGATAGAGAACAAGTAATATTGAGTTGCATATATCAGGTTCATTGCTGTGAAAATTCAGAGTAACTTGAATTTTGCCTAATTCCAATACCATATCATTTATTTTCTGGTACCTTGGTTTCAGGTTATAATTTGGAAGACAATCATACTGAAGAACAACATCAAACTTCTAGACTTCATGAAAGGTAATTTTAATGTTTAAGCTATACAAATTGCCTGTAAGGAAAGTTTAATATGATCTGGAAGCTCTAAAAAAAAGCAAGTGTGTAAAATATCATTTTATTGTAGCTATGATTATAATATTCTCCCAAAACTGTGTATCTCAATGTCAGTTATCTGATTTGTGTTTGCAATGCAATTCTGTAGGAAAGAAAAGAAGGAAACAATGCCTTAAGCAATTCCTTTGAGTTGTATCTCCATTAGAAGTATGCTGTGGAACTAACAATTTGTATAGTCTCATAATATTCAGGTGTTGCACATTGAATAGTGATAAACATGTATCCATAACCTTCTAATAAGCAAATACTCCAAGATAAAGTTGTTGATACTCATATACTTGTAGTGAAACTTTTACATTTATGGCAAGGTCAGTTTATGAGAGTCAAGAATGTTGTCGTGGAGAAACATTAATCATGTCTGCAATGAACAAAAGTCAATATGTGTGCATTCAATGTAGAAACCTTTCATTTCTTCTTCTTTTTTAATGGGTGTATCAATTGTCAGAATGGATGAAACCATGTGAGCATAGAGATACTAAAAAAGAACAATGGACCTTTATCTACTTCAGAACAATGAGAAGATATGTAGTATTCTGCCTTTGGTAGACTTTCTGAATATGATAGATGTTTGCAATTAATTGGTTTTCTGACTTTACTGAGGACATCTTCAAAGTCACACTGCAGAAAATCTCTATGAGTACTAGAAATTTGTAAATTATTTTGTTCATCCAGTTTCACAGTACTGCTGTGTTGTGATGCACACTACAGGAAAAACTAAGAATGCAATCAGTGTTTTAATGCTCTGAGTTATTCCATATTTCTTATGACATGTTAAAAACATTATATAGAAATCTTATATGGATTTTATAAATGTGAGCCATGTAATAAATGGTCTTACCATCACAGGCATTTTCAAAGAGGTAAAGCAACCCACAGTGAGCAAGTACAACCATGAACATCAAAGGGATAAAACCTTATCATCTGAGTGTTCTTTATAATTAGACCATCTGTAAAATTTATTCATATTGATAAAATGATTGATCAGGCTAATGAATGTGTTAAAGCTTTCACATGTTCCCATTACTGTTGCAGGCATGAAAGAAGTTATACTAGAGAGAAACCTTATGAATGTAATCAATGTGGTAAAGCCTTTTCACGTCACAGTAGTCTCCAAAGACATAAAAGAACACATACTGGAGAGAAACCTTATGAATGTAATCAATGTGGTAAAGCCTTTTCATGTCACAGTGGTCTCCGATATCATAGAAGAACACATACTGGAGAGAAACCTTATGAATGTAATCAATGTGGTAAAGCCTTTTCAAGTCACAGTTATCTCCAAAGTCATAAAAGAACACATACTGGAGAGAAACCTTATCAATGTAATCAATGTGGTAAAGGCTTTAAACGACAAATTCATCTCCAAGTGCATAAAAGGACACATACTAAAGAGAAACCTTATGAATGTAATCAGTGTGGTAAAGCCTTTTCATGTCACAATCATCTCCAAAGTCATAAAAGAACACATACTGGAGAGAAACCTTATGAATGTAATCAATGTGGTAAAGCCTTTTCATGTCACAGTAGTCTCCAAAGACATAAAAGGACACATACTGGGGAGAAACCTTATGAATGTAATCAATGTGGTAAAGCCTTTTCATGTCACAGTGGTCTCCGATATCATAGAAGATCACATACTGGAGAGAAACCTTATGAATGTAATCAATGTGGTAAAGCCTTTTCAAGTCACAGTAATCTCCAAAGTCATAAAAGAACACATACTGGAGAGAAACCTTATCAATGTAATCAATGTGGTAAAGGCTTTAAACGACAAATTCATCTCCAAGTGCATAAAAGGACACATACTAGAGAGAAACCTTATGAATGTAATCAATGTGGTAAAGCCTTTTCACATCACAGTAGTCTCCAAATACATAAAAGAACACATACTGGAGAGAAACCTTATGAATGTAATCAATGTGGTAAAGCCTTTTCACGTCACAGTAGTCTCCAAAGACATAAAAGAACACATACTAGAGAGAAACCTTATGAATATAATCAATGTGGTAAAGCCTTTTCACGTCACAATGGTCTCCAATATCATAAAAGAACACATACTGGAGAGAAACCTTATGAATGTAATCAATGTGGTAAAGCCTTTTCAAGTCACAGTAATCTCCAAAGACATAAAAGAACACATACTGGAGAGAAACCTTATCAATGTAATCAATGTGGTAAAGCCTTTTCATGTCACAATCATCTCCAAAGTCATAAAAGAACACATACTGGAGAGAAACCTTATCAATGTAATCAATGTGGTAAAGGCTTTAAACAACAAATTCATCTCCAAGTGCATAAAAGGACACATACTAGAGAGAAATTATGAATGTGATCAATGTGGTAAAGCCTTTTCATGTCACAGTCATCTCCAAAGACATAAAAGAAAACATACCAGAGAGAAACATAATGAATGTAATCAATGTGCTAAATCTTTTTCAAGTCATAGTCTTCTCCACATACATTTAAGAACACATACAGGAGAGTAACATTATCAATGTAATCAATGTGGTAAAGGCTTTACACAAAAAGTTAATCTCCAAAGACATAAAAGAAAACATACCAGAGAGAAACCTTAGTTATGTAGTCAATGTGGAAAAAACAATTTATAAGTGAGAAGGTTCCAAAGACATAAATGATCACATACTGGAGAGAAACTATTTGAATGTAATTCAGATAGTAAAAGCCTGTTCACAAAGTTTTTGTTTCCAAAAGCATAAGAGAACCTATATTGGAAAGAAACCAATGAATGTGATCATTGTGGTGAAAGCCTTTCCATAAGGATTTTTCCTAAAAACATAAAAGAACCCATATTTGACAGAACTATGAACGTAATCATTGTGCTAAAGCCTTTGCATGTTCCACTAATCTCGAAAACATAAAAGATCCCACATTGGAAGAAACTTCATGAATGTGATCAATGTGGTAAAGAGTTTTCACAACTTTAGCATCTCCATTATTATAAAAGAACAGGTACAAGAGAGAAACCTTATGAATATAATCAGTGTTGTAAAGCATTTGCAAGTCACAGTCATCTGCAGTGACAGGAGAGATCACATACCAGAGAGAAACCTGCTTGAATATTAACAATATGGTAAAGCCTTTGCATGTCATAGTTCTTTACACACACACAAAGAAATCACATTGGAGAGAAGCCTCATTAATGTAATCACTGTGGAAAAACTGACAGTTCAGTTTTATCTGAGACTACATCATAGAACACATTCAAGAGAATGACTCAGTGTCATCAAGGTGCTAAGCCCTTGCATGTCACAGGCATTGCCAGATCCATAAAAGAATGCATACTGTAGAGAAAGTGCATGAATGTCATGAATGAGGTAAAGTCTTTGCATGACAATGTACTCTCCAAATACATCAAGTGGCACACATTTTAGAGAAAACTTACAAATGTAACAAATGTGGAGAAGCCTGTGCCTATCACTGTCGTCTCTAAAGACATAAAAGACCACAAATTGGACAGAAATCTTGTGAATGTCCTCAAGTTGGAAAATCCTTTACATGCCACAGTATTCTCTGAATACAAACATCAACACATACTCGAGAGAAACCTTCTGAGAGCAATCAATGTGGTAATGTCCTAATCCTATTTAAATGCATGAAAGAATTTATAGTAGGAATAAACTGTGGGGATTTGAATATGCTTGTCCCTAAGAAGTGACAATGTTAGTATGTTTGGCCTTGTGGGAGTAGATATTACTGTTTTGAAGGAAGTGAACGCCTATGGTGGTGGTCTTTGGAACTCTGGCCAGTAAAAAACAGACTCAGCTGGAAGACAGTCTCTTCCTGGATGCCTTCTAATGAGGATGCAAAACTCTCAGCTCATTCTCCAGCATCATGGCTGCCTGCATGCTGACATTCTTCCTGCTATGTTGGTCATGAACTAAACACTTGAAAGTATAAGACAAACCCAATTAACTATTTGCCTTTAAAACAGTTGCTTTGGTGACAATGTCTCTTCTTAGCAATGGAAATTCTATCTGAGACAGAAGTTGGTACCCCAGACTTAAGTATTCTTATTGGTAGGCCTGACCATGCTTTTGTTGGAAGCAATGTGGGTTTTAGACTTTGGATTTGTACATGTAGTAAGTGGAACTTCATGGGCCATCCTAGTAGAACACATATGTACTAAGGGTGGTTTGAACTTTTTATATAGTTTTTATAATGTTTTACTGAAGAATGTTGCTCTGTTTTGCTCTCATCTGAAGGTAAAGAGGTTTATTTTGTTAATTGCGTTGACAAAGGAAGTCTCAGGAAAGCCAAGCATAGCCTTTGTCCTGTGTTTACTCTCACGGTGATTGTTTTGATCATGCTTAGTAGTCTTAGAAAGGAAAAATATGAAATGTTAGCTTCAAAGAGAAAATCTCACCAGGAAGTTGAATGAAGCTAAATCCTGTGATCAAAGGTACACAATGGTATTAAAAAAAATGGTGGTATTATGACAAAATTCCACCTCCTTAAACATATGGATGTGAAGTTGTGTGGATGAGAACTGTATAATTTTAGGCATTATTAGTAACTGGTTATTGTTTTTATGTGGACATAAGAAGATACAAGTATGTTTCAAAGTGTAAATTGATGGATTGTGATTACTATACTGGGTTTTCAATTTAAAATCTAAAAGGATATAGGATATACTTAGGTCCAGACATGGTGATACACACCTTAAATCCCAGGAGATGAACATCAAGCAGATCTCTGATTCAAGTCATCTTGGTACAGAACAAGTTTTAGGAAATGAAAAGCTTAGGTATGGACAAAGTGTTACACACGTATTACTCAACATTCAGAAGACAGAGCCATGCAGATCTCTAAGTTCAAGGCTCATCTACAGAGCAAGTTCAAGCACAGCTGAACTTAGGCAGTGAAGTTGTTCAAAAATAGAAAGCTGGTGATGATGTAATATAAGAAGTGATGTTGGGGCCCCAACAGGCAGAGGATCTCTGGAAATTTGTTTATGTGGCTCTGCTTTTAGGGGAAAGAATGGAAGGGATGACTGAGACAATTGATGCTGGTTGGCTGTAGTTAGAAAGTTAGTGGGAATGAAGAAGAAACTAGCATCAGTGAGGTAAAATCTTGTGGTAAGCGTTTTCTGAGAGGACAAAGAAGCTGTGCTCCAGACATAGCCAAGGTTGTACCTTCCTGTGCACCTGGAGTTGATCATGTGTGGGAATCACCGAGGTGGTATTGGTTTTTAGGCATAAATGAATCTGTCATGCAGAGCACCTAAGGCTTGGCTCTGTGAAGGGAATGTATGAGAGGAACACAGTGAATCTTACTAACAGCAGAAGAACCCAGCATATTGAAGATGTCAGTCCCATGGGATGAGCAGAGAGAGCAGCAGCTGCAGTTTAGTGGAGTCAAGCAGAACCTAGAGTGCTACAGAGTGAAGAGCTGGAGAAGTGACCAAATCTCTTTTGAGGAGCGCAGCTGATCATGTGTGGATCCCAGATACTGGAACAAGAAGCTGTAATATTGAAGTTACCTTTGAAACCCTAATATTTTGAGACTCCAGAGCCATGGGATACCTGCTCTGGAAAACTGTTGCAGGGAATAAAACCAGCCAAGGTGAAAGAATTGTGCTGCAGTGAGCAAAGCAGGAAGGAGTTGGAGATATGAAGAACACTTTGACATCAGACATGGAGATGCAGAGTTTGGAGATTGCCTTGTTGCCTTTTGGTCTTCTTTTGGCCCAGTATTTCCTCACAATGGCATTTAGAAATGGCGAAGTACGTTCTGCAAATTAGGATGGATATGATATGCTGTTTGTTTTTGAAGATATATGGGATTACAGTTACATGATTGTATAAAACTCAAAAGAGACTGTGAACTTGAGGAATTTGTTGTGTCTTTCTCCAATTCTTTTGATTAATTTTGTTAAATATCTGTTTTGCTACATTTCAAAATGACTACATCAGCTTGCTCCATTGGTCCATCTGCTTGGAAAATCTCTTTACATTCCATTACCTGGAATTACTGCCTATTCTCGATGTGGAGCTATATTTTTTGTATGCAATTGAAGGATCAATTTTATTAGCATCTATTCTGTTACCCTTTGTCTTTTTACTGGTGAACTGTGGTCATTGATACTGGGAGAGTCAATGAACAGTGATTGTTAACTCCTTGTATTTTGTTGTGGCTGCTGCTGGTGGTGCTGCTGGTGCTGTTGGGGTATTTGTGTGCTTTACTTTCTTTTGCAGATAATACAAGATTATTTACAACCTGAATTTTCATTTGTATTGGTAACTTCCTTGAAGGTCATCTGCAATTTTAAAAAAATCTTCATTTATATGTTTATTGGCTTTTGACCTTTGTAGCTTTTAGTATTCTTTCTTTGTACTGGATGTTTTGATTATTATACAGGAAAGAGACTTAATTTTAGGGTCCATTCTGTTAGGTGTTTTCATGATTCTTTTACTTTGATAGGTACCTTCCTCCTTATTTTGGAAGTTTTTCTTCTAAGATTTTGTTATCAATATTTTAGGAGAATATGAATTAGTAGTCCTGGAACTCACTCTTTAGACCAGACTGGCCTGAAACTCAGAAATCCACTGCCACTGCCTCACAAGTGCTGGGATTAAAGGTGTGCATCACCACTGCCCAGCTCTTGGCTTTATTTATAAGATTTGTTGGTTTCCTCCATGTTTTTGTTTGTGTTTTCCTGGCTGTCTTTGAGGTGTTTATTGATTTCCTCCAATTGTTTGTGCTTTTCTCGATTTCTTTAAGAGATTTAGTCATTTCCACTTTAAGGACTTCTATTATCTTCATACAGTTGGTTTCAAAGCCTTTTTCTTGTACTTCAGCTATGTTGGAATATATAAGACCCTCTTTGGCAATATAAATGAGCTCACACTCATTAACCAGAGGGTGATAAATGTTACTCCTTAATACAGAATCAAGTACCAACATCATGGAATGGGATGTGGCTATAACTTCTAGAATTAAAAAAGTCTATTTTATGTCAATGTACTTGATATACAATAGTTTGTGTCCGCACAATGAAATGCATGGTGGGACCCACCCATAGGCTCTATGATAGATTCCGTGAAGTAATCAGCTTACATTTAACCCAAAGTTTGATTAACCCCATGTTTTTTTCTCATTAAATTGGACAGGGAGGCAACTGATGCACTTTTTAAGTAAGTTACTTTGTTGAGATGATGGTTTTAATGACATCGTTTCCGATCACTAACCCTGGAGTCACCAATACAAAAAAAAAGACATGATGGTAACAGGGTAATAATTTTCTAATTTGCAAGCATGTCAGGTGAATGAAGACAAACTAGATTGATAGGTATATAACCTGGGAACATTAGCATAATCCAAGAAATATTGAATTTCTAACTTTGGAGATACGGCCAATGCACTTTCAGTGTTAAGTCAGGTGGGATGATTGAGACACAGGCCATTGGCTGTAGCTGTGTGTGTCATATTACAGATCACAGAAGCTAACATTGCACATAGCAGCCAGGTATGTGCAATTAATAGTAGTGAATTAATGCCACTTTCTCTGCAAGGAAACCATCTATCTGCTCTTTTTCAAACTCAATGTAGATATATATTTTTCAATTCTGTTTCTTTTTTCCCTTTTTAATTAAAATTATAATTTTTTTTACATTCCAAAGTTGCCCTCTTTCCTGTACCTCTTCCTTGAGGTCTTTTCCCCATCTTCCTCCCTGCTGCCTCTGAGAGGTTTCTCTCTCACCTGCCCACCCAGCAGGAACTCACCTCCACCAGGTTCCCTTTTCCCTGTGGCATCAAGTTTCTATAGAGTTAAGTGCATCCTCTCCCATTGTGGCCAGACAAGGCAATCCTCTGCTGCACACATGCCCAGGGCCATGAACCATCCCCTGTATGCCCCTTGGTTTTTGGCTTAGACTCTGGAAGCCCTAAAGTGTCCAAGTTAGTTGACACTTGTTTTTCCTATGGGGTCGCCATCGTCTTGACCTTCTAAAGTCTTTCTTCTGACTCTTCCATATGGAACATTTATATATATATATATATATATATATATATATATATATATATATATATATTAGATAGATGGATAGATAGATAGATAGATAGATAGATAGATAGATAAAATTTTAGCCATACTAATGAAAGGACACAGAGACAATATCCTAATTACCAAAATCAGATATGAAAAGGTAGAATTCAATTACATATATCTTCTCCTCAGTACCTCATTGTATCTTCTCCAAAATTAAACATGTTGTCTGTCACAAATCGCCGGGCAGTGGTGGTACACTCCTTTAATCCCAGCACTTGAGAGGCAGTGGCAGGTGCATTCCTGAGTTCCAGGCCAGCCTTGTCTACAGAGTGAGTTCCAGGACAGCCAGGGCTACACAGAGAAACCCTGTCTTGAAAAAAACAAAAAAAAAATCTGTCACAAAAGAAGCCTCATCAGATACAAGAAGACTGAAATATTCTCATGCATCCTATGAAATCAGTACAGAATAATCTGGATTTCAATAATAACAAAAATATCAGAAAGCCACATACTGAACAACTTTCTATACAATGATAACTTGCTAAGGAAAGAAATAAAGAAAGAAATAAAAGACTGGACTCTAGAATTCAATGAGAATGAAGACACACCATAACAAAACTTATGGGACACAAAATATCATGGCACTAATTGCCCTCATAAACATACCAGAGAGACCCTACACAAGCAACTTAACAGCATTATCAGAAAGCTTTAGAACAAAAAGAAGCAAACACACTTAAAAGATGTAGACACCAGGAAATAATCAAACTCAGGGCAGATGTGGGTCCCTTGTTCTGGAGGGTGTCTCACAATGATCTCCGGCCCAGTACAGGACAGGGTTCGAGCAGGGAGGGGAGATCGCCTGCCTCCATTGCTGCCTCTGCTGAGTTTCCACTGTTGCAGCCCAGTAACTCCCAGGTGCTGCACAGGTCTCCATGCTGAGCTGACTCGGGCTGGGCCAATAAGGAGCCAGCTAGCTGGCATGGAGGCAGCTTGGTGTCCCAGGCAGGTTCTGGGAGAGCAGATCTCTTCCCAAGTGTTACAGCTCTTGCTACAGAAACTGTCAGACACCCACATGATTCTCGTACACTTTACTTCCCCTGAATAGAGCCCTTATATACAGTTTCTGGGTGGGTTAGGGTCAGTCAGCAGATAATGCCTATTAACTTGTTCTGAGAGCTTGGAGATACCTCATCTACTTGTGGAATAGCCTGGGGCACTGTTCCTCCTGACTGATGGCCATAGACCTTTCTGTGGGCTCTGGAGGGCTGAAGCTAAATGAAAAGAACCAGGGCCTGGAACCAGAGCTGAACACCTGCCGTCCAATAAAGGTCTGGGTTTCAAGGCCTATGGTCTACCAGGCACCCAGATGCTTCTCACTGCCCACCTCCCCACAGGCAAAAATGAACCACTTAGAAACAAAGAGTACAGTACAGAGACTCAACAAACCAAGAACTAGTTCTTTGACAAAATCAATATGATAGAAAAGCCCTTAGCCAGACCAACCAGAGGGCACAGAGACAGTATCCAAATTAGCAAAATCAGAAGTTAAAAGGGAGACATAACAAGAGAAACTGAGAAAACTTCTGAAAATCATTAGTTCTTTCTACAAACTGGAAAATCTAGATGAAATGTGTAGCCAGAGAAATGGATAGTTATCTAGACAGATACCATAAACCAAAATTAAATCAAGATCGGTAAATTATCTAAAGTGTAGTATAACCTTTAAGGAAATCAAAGCAGGCATTATAAACCTCCTGTCCAAGAGAAGGCAAGGACTAGGTAGTATTAATGGAGAATTCTACCAGACCTTCAAAGAAGAGCTAAGACCAATACACCTTGGACAATTCCACAAAATAGAAACAGAAGACTACCTAATTCATTCTATGTGTATTTGTTTTAAAAGCCAATTATTGATTTCAAATGCAACATTGCTATATCCTCTTTTTGTTTTCATTCACCTTCAATTCCAAGTCATTAAGAATTTCTTTCCATTTTTTTCAACTCCTCCTGATTATTTATTTTTGTTCATAGGAATGTTGCCTTCAGCTGAGGCTTGCCTCTGTATGTAATTGAGAATTGTTTTGAGCACCCAGTCCTTTTGTGCTGCTCAGTGCTGGAAAGAGTGTCTTGCAACTCTTTCAGACTGGTCCTAGACTGGTCAGTGCAAAACAAAAATAAAACATTGAGTGCGTTTCCTACAACCTCTCTGGCTTTCCTTGGGTCTTAAAATGAAGAGGGAGGGACCTGTGCAAGAATCAAGTTCTATGACCAACTTTGAAGCAGGGTTAGTCACAGTACAAAAAAAGATGAAAACAGAGGGTAAAAGCTTCCTTCAATTAGTAGTGATTGATATTAGCAAGGAGTTGTGAGGTAATTAATTTTAGGTGATTAACAAATGTCTTGATTAATAATTTCTTGTTTCTACACACTAGGTAATCAGTAGTCTGGATAAAGGCCAGGCAATGGTGGCACACACCTTTAATCCTAGGCATTGGGAGGCAGATGCAGGCAGATTTCTAAATTTGAGGCCAGCCTGATATACAGAGTGAGTTCCAGGACAGCCAGGGATACACAGAGAAACCCAGTTTCGAAAAACCAAAAAACAAACAAAACAAAACAAAAACAAAAACTGGGAATCATAGAGTGGCCCTGTTTTAAAAGATTATTATTTTCTTGGTTTGAAATGTTCAGCCTGAGAGAAAAAGTAAAAATAATATTTGATGTGCTCTAATACAGGATCCTAGACTCTGGACACATGGCCATAAAGCCTGGTTCAACTTTGTACAATAATTTTTGGGGACTATAATTACATTATTTCTATATTTATTTCCTGCCTTCCATGATTGCCTAATAAAGATGCCAAAACCTGAAGCTGGGGAGAAGAAAGGTAGATGGTGCTTTAGGTCCCAGACTGAGTGTCTGGGGAAGACACCATGAAGGAGAGAGAAGCGGGAGAAGGAAGAAGGCACCATGGGGTTGGTGGAGTGTGAATGCATGGCCAGTAAGTCTGGCCTGGAAGTATGAGCAGCTTATCGAGAACATGGCATGTGATATCTCACAGATATTAACAGGGAAATAGACAAAATAGGAATAGAGGGGTGATATCTGCACCTAGGACTTCCTGGGACAGGCCCAATCATCAAGTGACTAAGGAAGAAATAACTAGGTCCTGCTTTACTAAGGTTTCTGCCTGTTATGCAGGTCCCATTCAAAAGTGAACAACTGCAGCATGAAAACATGTTTCTTGGACAATCCTGAAAGACACCAGTAAAGGGAAATCACCACAGTTCAGAGCTTCATGCAGTGGTCATGCTCATGCATTTGTTTGGAAATGTGTGATTATTCACTCAATCATCAGCTATAAACAGTGGGATGGCTTAACTGTCAGAGACTTGGAGACAGAACGATTAGAATATTGTTGAGAGAGACATAAAAGGAAGAAGTATGTGGATAGATCTCTCACAATGGTCAAAGAAGCAGGGCAGTGGTGGCACACATCTTTAATCCCAGTACTTGGGAGGCAGAGGCAGGGGGATGACAGTGATAGAATAATGTTCAATAATCAATGCTGATCAATAACCAATAATCAATAAACAGTAATCAATAATTATCAATATGGAGGCAGAGGCAGGGGGAGGTTGGTGATGGAATAAGGATCAATAGTCAATGCTGATCAATAATCAATAATCAGTAATCCATAATTATTAATACTAATTGATAACTAAAAATGATCAATAACTGATGATGCACACTTTTAATCCCAGCATTCGCGAGGCAGAGGCAGGTGGATGACGGTCATGGAAGAACAATCAATCATCATGTTATTCAATAATCAATACTAATCAATGGCCAATAATCAATACTAGTCAATAACCAAAAGTGATCAATAGTCATGATAGTCAGTAATCGATAGTGTACCATGTAAATGCTGATCAAAAGCAAAGTTCTGCTGAGCAATCATTCAGTAACCAAGTAGTTAGGGTGATCTATTCTGTGGGAAGTCAGCCATGTCCTCAGCTGTATCTGTCATTTTCCAGTGGGACCATGAACATAGTGGCCATGGTGGACACAGTGGGGTTTATTCATGGATACAACAGTAGAGTCATCCTCTCACCAAGCCTGACATGGCCACATCTGCTGGTGAGTTCCTGATCTACCAGCAGTAGAGACCAACACTGAGCCCTAGATATGGAACTATATCCTGGGTTGACCAGCCAGTGACTTGGTGGCAGGTTGACTACATCATATCATTGCTCTTGGGCAAAGGACAAAGCTTTCTACTTCCTGGAATAGATACATATTCTGCTTATGATTTTGACTTTCATGCACATATTGCTTCTGCCAAATCCACGATCCATGGACATACTGAGTGCCTCACTCACCACAATGGCATTCCACACAGTATTGCTTCTGACCAAGGAACTCATTTCACAGCAGAGAAGTGAGACAGTGGGCCAATGATCATGGATTCTAATGGCATTAATTACCATTAATACCATAGTCCTTGTTACCCCAAATGTGCTGAACTTATAGTAAAATAGAATGACCTCTAGAAGACACTTTTACACAGCCAATTATGGGACAGCCACCTGGAGAGCTGGGAAGGGTCCTAGGCTGTATGTATTTTGAATCAGCTTCCAGTATTTGGTACAGTTCCTGTCACAGCCAAGATCCATGGTTTCAGGAATCAAGGTTTTGGAAAACCTGTGTGAAGGTCACAGGCCACAAGTCTCAGTGGAACTCAGCTCAAAATACAGGGCTCCCTTTATCAGCAGGGCTTCCATTTCTCTGCCTGACTTTGTCTGGATAATGTCCCTGAACACAGGTGGCTGTCCTTATCTAATAAATATCTTTTTGCAGAGCTGCTTATACTCAGTACACAAGTCTCATTCTGGATTCTCTGTGCACATGAAGCACACGTATCTGCTGCATTAAAAGAAAAGACAGTTGAAGTTCAAGAGTGTGAGATAGGATAATTGAATAAGCCTATAAATCTGGTCATTTGATGGTAGAAACTCCTGCCATCATATAAATCAGGGAGCATGTATGGTTTGTGTAACAAAGAACACAATCTATTATTGAGAAGTTCTCTTTGATAATGAGATGGTCTTTCATATTTGCTAAGTATAAGTTTTAGATTTGACCTCAGTATTTAATAAGGTTGTTCAGTTTTTCTCAGCTGTATATAGACCCTGTCATGCTGACATATTTCATGGACTTTTCTTTCATCTGGGATATTGAGTTGCATCTATATATGACAAAGAGAATCGGGAGTGACAATTTATTTTCTAAATAACATTTCACAAGATCAAACAAAATTTTTTTAGGACTCTTGTCCCTTCATCCTTTACCTATGCCTGCTTAAGATTACACATTTAGCAAAACCAACTTCTGTTGACCTTTTGTTAAGGTCTGTTGAAATTTCTTGTCTAGGTTATCACTTGATCTTCTGAAGAATCTCTGTATCTTCAAGCTTTTCTGTGTACTATTTCTCTCTTAGTGAACATTACTCCATATCTTGCTTAGATTGGGTGTAACTTTCCTTGGAAGCTCTGAGGGAATCATCTCTGTATTTTGACTTTCTTCAATGTAGACTGGACACAGGATAGGATAAAACTTAGATGACAGCCAGTTTGTCATAAATGTTCATCTGAATACAGATACTTTAATCCCATAAGTATCTCCCAAAAACTTTATGATCTAAGTGCCTTAAATACTTCATTTATTCCTTCAGAACTTCCAACAGCTTTGTAGGTTAGCTTTTCTTCTCATTTTGGAAATTTTCATCATAATCTATGCATAACTTCTTCTTTATTGACACCATTTACATCTTTAGATCATTCTAATATTTTATAAACAAAAAAATTCACAATCTATTGTGAGAATATTTATTCAGGGGCAGAAAGTAAGCAGTTAATATCCTCTTTTTCTACATTCTCAGTGACACCACATTTCAAAATTATCATAGTTCACCCTGGAATAACAATGAAATAATTGGTTTTTTTATACAGCCATTGACAAAGTATTTCTTATGAGACTGTAGACATCCTACAATCAGTCACATTAAAAATACTTTACTCAGTATATCTGGAGACAAATTTATGTTACCTAAATAGTTATTCCCCTGTCAAGTTGTACAAATACTGGCCAGATATGTCATGCTTTTTTGTTAGAAGTTTAGTAACATTTAAAAAGCCCTGCTGTGATTTGTACTCTCCCCCCAAGCCTTGAGCAGGCCTGAGAGACTTTACTTACCACAACATACCAAGTGATAGGATCTAGGTGGAGTTACCCACCTTAGCTGCACAGAACACAGAAGCAGAACTGCCCCTGGGCTTGCCTTGAGATATCTCCAGCCATGACCAAGAATGGATTATGGATTATCCCACCCATCTCTGGCTGAAACCAGGAAGGGTTTTGGGTTGGGTCTTCCCCTTTAACTAGAGAGCTGAACATTAAAGCTTGAGCCTTGATCAGAGAACTTTGTCTTGGCTTCATCTCTTCTCTTCCTCAGTGCCCTTGCATTCCCAGCTCCCCTTTCAAGTGAACCCAGTTGATTCATGACCATAGGTGGCTACAGTGATTATTTTAATTCAACAAACCTGAAGGTATGAAAATCGTTGTGGTTTAATTTAGAAGACAAGATAAGCCCTGTGCTAGATATTCTTACCTTTGTATATTTATCTGATTTTAAAAAGAAAAACTAGCCAGGCAGTGGTGGTGCACACCTTTAATCCCAGCACTTGGGAGGCAGAGGCAGGCAGATTTCAGAGTTCCAGGCCAGCCTCGTCTGTAGAGTTCTATGAATATCAAAATCTTTGATTCTTTTGCTAGCATGCTAGTTTTGGGGGCAAATGGCTGGAAAGACTTTTAGCTTCATTTTAGAAGCCTTTCTCTAAGTAAGAAAGAAGCTATCAGAATAAGAATAAAACAAACCATTAAGACATAAAATGAATACCTTGTAGGCCTGATATTTCTTCTTTGTGTAATAGGGATAATATTGACACAGTGGGACCATCAAGAATAATGGTGGTCACCTAAACCTTAACCCTGAGCCTAACCCTATCCTAACACTCACCTCTGAATTTCCTAACCTCCTAAACCTAATTCTAAGAACACTTATCCTAATCCTATCCATAACTGTCTAATCCCCTAACCCTAACTCAAGCCCTGCTTGCTGTGGGGCATATTTCTTAATTACAGCTTTTGAAGTGAGAAACCCTTTATTAATCTTGTTCTTTTGAGATATTCAGATCCACCTTTAATCTGTACTATAGATTCTTTTGACAAACTACATATATAAAGGACTTTGAATAGGGTGGTGTTTTTGTTTTTTGTACTTGCCCTACTTTTTTTCTTACTAAACAAAGGTGAATTGTTTGTTTATTTGTGTTTTAAAACTGGTATTAGTAAGTACTTATTTCAGCCTGGTGGTGGTAGCACACACCTTTAATCCCAGCACTTGGGAGGCAGAGGCAGGCCGATTTTTGAGTTTGAGGCCAGCCTGGTTTACAGAGTGATTTTCAGGACAGCCAGGGCTATGCAGAGAAACCCTGTCTCAAAAAACCAATAATAATAATAATAATAATAATAATAATAATAATAACAATAATAACAATAACAACAATTACTCTTTGGTGCCAGGTGTGGTGGTGCGTGAATTCCAATGCTCCAATGCTTGGGAAGAAGAGGCAGGAGAGCTTGAGGTCAGTGAGCTTGAGGTCAGCCTGGGCTTATAATTAGTTTTAGGGTAACCTACATTTCAGCAGTCAATGCTAACCAATAATCAGTAATCAATTCTAATCAACAGCCAATAATGATTAATAATTGATGGCGCACGCCTTTAATCCCAGCACTTGGGAGGCAGAGGCAGGGAGATTTCTAAGTTCAAGGCCTGCCTGGTCTACAGAGTGAGTTCCAGGACAGCCAGGGCTACACAGAGATGGCAGCCAGCATGAGACTACATTTCCCATGAGAACTAGTGCCAAGATGACTGTCAGAGAACTAACTGCTTATGCGTAGCAAACTCAATCCAAGATGGCGGCTGGCCTTCAAACTACATATCCCAAAATGTCGTGAGAAAAAAGCAAAATGGCATCAGGTCAGAGACTACATTTCCCATGAAGACTTGGGGCCGGCACACAGGCCAGGTGTTTGGAGATCCCCTCAGAGCCTATTGCCTTCACCCCCAGCCTGGAGACCTCTGCTGCTGCTGCTGCTGCTGTGATCCAGGAGGAGCACTGCAGTCCTCGTGGCATCAGCGGGCTCCTTCTGACATCACAAACCATGCAACTCGATCCGATTGCCTCTGCCAAAGAACGGGGAGATGACCGGTGCTTCCAGGTACAGTGTCAGGCGGGTGGAAGCAGAGGTTCCGGGCTACCTGTGAGCGTGTGGAGGCACCTGTGAATCTGAGGCAGGGGCATGACTGGAGCTGCCTCCAGTTACTGGCTGGCGGACCTATGAACATGCCCTCAGACTTGTATAAAGGAGAACTGTATTGTGTTGGGCCTTATTGAAAGACCCCCAGAAGGGGAGACCCTCACTCTAGTCTTGGGAGATCGAGGCCAGCAAACAGAAAGAGGCTTTATTTCAGGAATCAGCCGGGCTGAGGTCGAGACTCATAATGAGGGGTGTGGACTCCGAGGCCAGGGGGAGAAGGGTATTCAAAGGTAAAAGCACAAACGGGGGTGGGGTGGGGTGGTCGAATGGGAAACCAAGGAAGAACCTCATAAAAATAGTGGTAAGTCCCAGCCCATCATTCAGTTGGTCATGTTGGAAACATCTTGTACATGTTTTTCTCAGGAATTGAATCTTGCTCAACCATCTATGTAGCCGCCCGCGGCCACAAGTCAACTGGGTTCACCTGAAAGGGGGGCTGGGAATGAAAGGGGACGGAGGGCGAGAAGAGATGAGGCCAAGACAAAGTTCTCTGATCAAGGCCCCAAGCTTTAATGTTCAGCTCTCAATTTAAAGGGGAAGACCCAACCCACAACCCCTCATGGTTTCAAATGGGTGGGATAATCCATAGTCCGTTCCAGGTCACGGTGGAGATGTCTCAAGGCAAGCCCAGGGGCAGTTCTGCTTCTGTGTTCTGGGCAGCCAAGGTGGGTAACTCCACCTATATCCTGTCACTTGACCTTGTTGTGGTAAACAAGGTCTCTTCAGGCTTGCTCATGGTGGGGGGAAGGTACACAGCTACTTTGTGGTCAGCCAGTTCCCAGAAAGACCCACCTGACCTGTAGTTTTAGTTCTGCTTTCTTTGTGGTCAGCCAGTTCCTGGAACCTGGAGCTAGTGAACCAGTTGGCCTACATTCTTGGCTCAGCTCTAGAGGGCCATGCAAACTTTCCATACCCTTTATAAATTTTTATATCTTTCAATTGTCACCTGGTCATTGTTTTCATGAGGACACAAGGGTTACCAGTATGTGTGAAACTGACCATAGATGGACTGTGATTACTATTCTGGGCTTACATTTTAAGACTCAAAATAAAATACTTAAGTACAAGCATGGAGGTACAGCCTTAAATCCCAAAAGATGAGCATCAAGCAGATCTCTGATTCAAGTCTTCCTGGTACAGAACAAGTTTTAGGTAAAGAAAAGCTTAGGTACAGATAAAGTGTTACACATGTATTACCCAGCATTCAAGAGACAGAGCCATGCAGATCTGAGTTCAAGGTTCATCTACAGAGCAAGTTCAAGCACAGCCAAGCTTAGGCAGTGAAGTTGTTGAAAAATAGAAAGCTGGTGATGATGTAATAGAAGGGGCCATGTTCCAGCCTCAGCAAGCAGAGGAACTCAGCAGCTTTGTCCATGTGGCTCTGCTTTAGAGGGAAGAATAGAAGGGACGACTGAGACAATTGATGCTGGTTGGCTGTAGTTAGAAAATTAGTGATGATGTTGAAGAAACCAGCACTACTGAGGTGACATCTTCTGGTAAGTGTTTTCTGAGAGGAACAGATGTTGTGTTCCAGAGATAGCCAAGGTTGTACCTTGTGCACCTGGAGTTGATCATGTGTGAGAATCACCCAGGTGGTATTGGTTTTTAAGGCATGAATGAATCTCATGCAGAGCAGCTAAGGCTTGGCCCAGTGAAGGGAGTGTATGACAGGAACAGAGTGAATCCTAGTCGAAGGGGAGGAACCCATTATATTGAAGATGTCAGTCCCATGGGATGAGCAGAAAGAACAGCAGCAGCAGTAGAGTAACCAGAAACTAGAGTGCTATAGAGGGAAGAGCTGGAGAAGTGACCCAATCTCTTTTGAGCAGCACAGAGGATCATGTGTGGATCCCAGATACTGGAACAAGAAGCCGTAATATTGAAGTTAACTTTGAAACCCTAATATTTTGAGATTCCAGAGCTGTGGGGTACCTGCTCAGGAAAACAGTTCCAGAGAGTGCAGTAACAGATAGTGAGGTAGGTCTTTGGACAAAGTACCTTTTCGACTGCTAAGCATGGCTTGTGCTTGAACAGGAGCATCTTTCAATAATCAGGACCTCAGACACAAAGATGAGTTTGTAAAGCCCAATCAGTTTTGTTTTAGAGAGTGCACAAAATCCACTTGAGCAAACATACTATGACAAACCTCCCTTGTCAACAGCCAGTCAAGGTACAACATCAAGATCAAGCTACAAATAGATAACTAATACACCTTACAGAAAAAAATTTAGCCTACCCATCATGGTTGTCAGATGATTTTGCCCCCTTCGTTGGTTCCTGCAGATTATGCCAGTCATGCAGCTTTTAAAATATTAAATTGCTGGCCTGCATGTTAATGTCCCAATCTTGCTGTAACTGCAATAAATACCCAGCACCCCTAGACCTGGTCGGTCAGTTTCAATCTCATTTGAGGCTGACTGGTGAGAATTTTTATTACAGAGCTCATAATAAAGACCTCCATGTGTTTTCATTGCAATAGATTGTTGGTCATTGGGGTCTCTGTGACTTGGACATAACATCTTAGTGCATTGACTGGAACCCCAATACCCTCAGGACTCCCAACTTAAGGATTGAAAGACTGGTTTTTAATATCCACCATTGTTTCTGTGTCAGTGGCTTGTCTGCCAGATTTGTATGTGTGCTTTGGTTTTCAGGTTTTTTTGAGTATCTGTGAAGGGAGATGACTAAATTGAACATGGAACCCTGCTACAGTGGATACGCTGGAGAGTCGCAACCCCAAAGTCCTTTGAAGATGTTCCAGAGTCTGGTATAGTGGACAATGTTTCTCTGGTCTTAGTTTCTGGGAAGGTTAGAGCAGACATGGAGCCCTGATACAGGGCTCACAGTTGCCATCCTGTCTTCATTTTCTCCTCTGTCCAAGTGGAGGAATTTTCTGTATAGCCTCTACTGCCACCTTGTGGCTGTCTATTTTGTGTGTTGCAATTTGTTTTTCTCTGACTGAGGAAAAGATACAGACTCCAACCTAGTCAATTTAGTTTCGAGCCACACACCTTGGGTTAAATCCTTAACAGCAGGACCTAGACCCATTGACTAGTCCATGACAGAGAGCTCTTTGAGACAGCATCCAGGGCAAAATCAGGCTCTGCCTACCTTATTTTAAAGGGTAGAAATACAAAGACCTCATTTTCCACCTCTTGAACTACCCTCTGCCCAGTTCATATGTGACTCTAGTTTTGAACTTGGAGCTGTCATAAGATGGAAGGTCATTCTTCATCAAGTCTAACAAAATTAGCATATCTTCCTTGGACAAGAGGTCTTGTCTTGTTGGTGGCCATTTCCAGTTGTGTGGGACAATCTGCTTTTCTGTCCACCTTCCAGCTGTTTTAGCCTCCTCTTTGGTAGCACTGGCCTGGGAACCCAGGGTTAAAGAAACTCACCCCAGGTCAGCACAGCCTCTGAGCTCCCCATTCCAGTGTATCCTTCCCTGCTCTGAGTCAGGTGCCCTCCCTATTTTGTTCTTGCTCAGCCACAACTCCAACTACCTCTTGTGGTGGCAGGGCTCTTGTAATTGATATGGTTAGGTCATTGGTTTTTGGTTGTTATAACTTCCTCATTTATTATTGTGTCTGTGTCATAGTTGTCTTAAGTTCTCAGCATTTCAGAGCTACAGTCATCTGAAGGAACTTCAATCGAGGGCATGCCCTCATCAGAATGGCTGGTTTCTATGTCTGTGAGAGATAGTGTTGATGATTGATTAGGAAGGCTCTTCCACTGAGGATGGCAATATCCCTAAGCAAGTGGTCCTGGGCTGGATGAGAGAGCAGGCTGAGCATGAGATAGTGAGCAAGCAAGAGAGCAAGCCAGGAGACACTGTGTGTCCATGGTTTTGCCTTCAGTTTCTAATCTAATCTCCCAAAATGAGGGACTGTGATCTGACAGAACCATGTACAACAAACATTTATTACCTGAGATGGTTTTGCATAAGGGAGTCAATCACAGCAGCAGGATAGCAAGTTAGAACAAGAACAACATTATTTTACTGCTGGACAGAATCTATGTTGTAGATTGTATTCTTGTGGACAGGACAAATTTTGGGTAGAAAGATTTTTTGATTGGTTGGTGTTTTTAACTCTCCATTAAGGGTCCTGCCTGATGCAGGATGTGGCCTCTTCAGCGTCCATAGCTAACTGCTATACATCTCAGCTAAGATCAACCTTAGAATCCTTGGTACTTATTTCTGGTCTCTGGCACATCCTAAGTGTACCCCCATCCCCCAGCCAGCTGCAGATTATGATTCATTTCCCCACTCTGGTCCTATCTTGTCTCTCGCCATACCTGTTGCTGGTTCTCCTCAATTCCCCTTTCCTATCTCCTTCTCCTTCTCCTTCTCCTTCTCCTTCTCCTTCTCCTTCTCCTTCTCCTTCTCCTTCTCCTTCTCCTTCTCCTTCTCCTCCTTCTCCTTCTCCTTCTCCTTCTCCTTCTCCTCTTTGTCCTCCTCCTCCTCCTCCTCCTCCTCCTCCTCCTCCTCCTCCTCCTCCTCCTCCTCCTCTTCCTTCTTCTGTTGTTTGAGGCAGGTTTTCTTTGTGTAGCCCTGTCATTCCTGGAATTCTGTAGACCAGGCTCGTCTAGAACTCAGAAATCCCCCTGCCACTGCCTGCCAAGTGCTGGTATTAAAGGTGTGTGCCACCACTGCACGGCGTGGGGCATGTTTCTTAATTACAACTTTTGAAGTGAAAAACCATTTATTAATCTTGATGTTTCGAGATGTTCAGATCCACCTTTAATCTAGGCTACAGATTCTTTTGACAACCTACATATATAAAGGACATTGAACAGGGTAGTGTTTTTGTTTTTTATATTGGCCTTACCTTTTTTTTTTTTACAAAACAAAGATGACTTGTTTGTTTATTTGCATTTTAAAACTGGTATTATTAAGTACTTATTTCTTCAGAATTCTGGTATTCATTGAAGATCAGCTGTAATATTTTGCAGCATGAAAAGCACCAGTCCTTGTTTTTCTAATTTACCTTGTCCAACAGCCTTTATTGGGACATTTTATTAAATAACCTTTTTATATACAAAGATTCATTCTCTCTATGATTTGAGCTATGTTTATCTACAGAACCTGTACTAATACAACTGTTGTTTTTCTCCACTTTGCCACTAATGAAGGTGTGCTGGCTACCAATAGTGCTCCACTGTGTTTCCCTTATGATTCTGGATTTTCTCCAGGGTTGATTGATATCTGTCATCTGGTGAAAGGGAGCCATAGTTTCTCTGAGTCCAGCATGAAGCTTGTTTCCTAAAACCCCTCTTTAATGTTAATGCAGTTAGCATTCTGTCTAAAATTCTACCCCACAGTTACCTTTTGACAGCCAGGTATCCTCCTCCCCATAGTTACTTCTCTTCAAAAACAGATGGAATATGTTCTATGGGTGTGTGGGAAGGTGTTGGGGAAGGGCATGTCTCAGCAGGCTCATGTCTCCTGCTGAGATATTTCTTCCCCGGGAGGGACCATGCCTCATGCTGAGACAGCTATTACCCCTGAGGAGCCTGCCACAAGATAGTATAGTATAGAATACAGTTTATTCAGGACATGTGAAGGAGAGTTTAGAGGGTAGTAGAGACAGAGAAATGCAGAGAGAGGCAGAGAGTAGAGAAGTAGAGGCTGGGCATAAGCATGTGCAGAGAGAAGGGGGAAGGGAAGAGCCCAAGAGGGCAAGAGAAAGACAGAGCAATAGATCAAGAGATCAAAAGAGAGGGAGGGGTAAGCAGCCACCTTTACAGGGGGTCAGCTCTGGAAAAGGTCGGAACTTGGTCTGGAAGCACACTTTAACCTTAAGGAGTGGTAAGGCTCACTGGCCAATCAAGTATCCCAGGCAGACCTGCCAATCAGACAGGGAGGCGGGTTCTTCCAGGTGCCATTCTGCAAGTTTGCTGTTCCTGTGCAGGCTTGAATGGTCATCTGTGCTCTGCTCTGAGCTCTGCTGTGGGTGCTGTGTGGAGACCTCAGGGAAGCTCTGAAATCGAGTCATGGTGAGCACAGGATCATTGCCCACAATGGGTAGGGGCAGGCAGCTGAGCAGTGGGAGTTGGGGTGCTGGGTCCTCTCTGGAACTGCATGGGAAGCATCAGCTAGATGTGACCACCTGTGAGGTCCCTGGTGATGCTCCTCACCTGTTAGGTCAGGAGCTGACCTCTGAGTAACCTCAGTGTCATGGCTGATTCTGAATCTGCCCAAAACATTTGGACCAGTTGCTTTCCTGTTAAAACTCGGGTGTTTTCCCTGACTCTGCAGCACATGTGTCCAAACCCTTTTGTCTTTTATAGTATACGTTAAGAAGACAGGTATAGCTGGGCAGTGGTGGCTCACACCTTTAATACCAGCACTTGGGAGACAGAGGCAGGTGGATTTCTGAGTTTGAACCCAGCTTTGTCTACAGAGTGAGTTCCAGGACAGCCAGGGCTACACAGAGATACCCTGTCTTGAAAACAAACAAACAAAACCTTTTTTTAAGAAGACAGGCATAAATCTAACAGATCTGCTTTCATACATTACTTGTTTTTCTTTGGTTTAGTTTTTATTAATTTTTTTCTGTTGCAGTTCTTTATGTTGCTTTATTTTTTATGTTTAGTGTTTGATTATTATTAGGTAAAGGGACTTTTTTCCCCTCCAATCTCTTGGGTGTTTTGGATGCTTCTTGTACATTCACATGCATGTTCTTTGGTTTAGAAAAATTTCCATTATTATTTCATTAAAAATAGTTTCTAGATCTTTGGGCTGATATTCTTCTTCCTCTATTCCAATCATCTGTAGTTTTCCCTTCTCATATGTTGAAGAATTCCTAGTTGTTTAGGGTTAGGAAACTTCTACAATCCACATTTTTTTACCCAGTGTCTTCATTTTGTTTTATTCATCCTTAATATCTGAAACTCTCCCTTCGTTTCCTGTTCCCTGGGTGAGCCTTGCCTCTGTAGTTGTCAGTGCACAGGCAGTTTCAATGCTCTGCTCTCAGAGACTTAGCAACTGCTTAAGTCATTCCCTGCCTCCATCACCTGCTGCTGTTGTCAGGTGTTCTTTATATACATGGACCACCAGCTACACAGCTCTCTCTGTTTGTTCCCTGACTCAGTTCATGCCTTCTCTCTATTTTCTTTTTTTACTCTCAGGGCTCTCTCTCTGCTGTCTGTCTGTCTGTCTGTCTGTCTGTCTGTCTGCAGGTCCTCTTTTGTGCCTCATTCCCTTCCCCAGATTCTCACTCATCTCCCTGCCCCCCAAACAACTTCTTTTGTACCATATCTGTTGCATGTTTTAATTTCTCAGGACCTGCTGTGGTAGGATGGGTCGGAGATTTTGGTGACTTATTTTTTCTGGCTGTTGTTTATTATATTTCTATGCTGGTGTCTAGGCCTCTGGGTTTGAAGTGATTATTATCTCAGTACTGATTTCTGGATTTGTCTTGCTTGGGTGGGAGTTTTGTTCCTTCGTTGCTGTTTGATGTCTGGATTTACAGAGAAAGTTGCCTGAGTGTTGCCTCTTTTACTGACATGTTTGGTGGGTATGCTCAAGAGGGAATGCTTGCTAATGTTGGTAGCAGGGAGAAGAGTTGGGCAGGAAGAGATGATCTTAGCATCCACAGGCAGACATAGTCAGGACAGAGGTAAAGCTGCCTCTGGTGTTAGTGCAACTGATATTGGGATCTGCAGTAACAGATAGTGAGGTAGGTCTTTGGACAAAGTACCTTTTCTACTGCCATGCATGGCTTGTGGTTGAACAGGAGCATCTTTCAATAATCAGGACCTCAGGCACAACGATGAGTTTGTAAAGCCCAATCAGTTCTGTTTCTGAGAGTGCACAAAGTCCACTTGAGCAAACATCCTATGACAAGCCCTCCTTGTCAACAGCCAGTCAAGGTACAACTGCAAGGTTAAGCTACATATAGATAATTAATATACCTTACAGAGACAAAGTTAGTCTACCCATCATGCTTGTCATATGGTTTTACTCCCTTGATTGGTTCCTACAGATTATGCCAGACATGTAGTTTTTAAAATATTAAGTTGCTGACCTGTGTATTAATGTCTTAATCTTGTTGTAACTGCAATAAATACCCAGCACCTCTAGACTCTCAGTTTTGATCTCATGTGAGGCTGACTGGTGAGAATCCTTATTACAGAGCTCATAATAAAGACCTCCATGTGATTGCATTGCAATAGGCTCCTTGTTGGTCATTGTGGTCTCTGTGGCTTGGACATAACATCTTGGTGCATTGACCCAAGACCCTCAGGACTCCCAACTAAAGGACTGAAAGGCCAGTTGTTAAGATCCACCATTGTTTTTGTGTCAGTGGCTTGTCTGCCAGGGCTACACAGAGAAACCCTATCTCAAAACAAACAAACAAACAAAAAACCAAACAAAGAAAACAGGTGTAGCTGGGCAGTGGTGGCTTTTAATCCAAGCACTCGAGAGGCAGAGGCAGGGGGATGATGGTGATGGAATAATGATCAATAATCATGTTAATCAATAATCAATACTAATTAATTGCCAATATTCAATACTAGTCAATAACCAAAAGTGATCAATAATCTTGATAATCAATAATTGATAATCAGCAGACAGTGCTAATCAATAATCAATATTACTCAATAGCCAATAATGATGAATAATTGATGGCGCATACCTTTAATCCCAGCACTTGGGAGGTTGAGGCACGCAGATTTCTGAGTTTAAGGCCAGCCTGGGCAACCGAGTGAGTTCAGTGATTGCCAGGGCTACTCAGAGATAGCAGCTGGAGACTACATTTCCCATAAGGACTCCTGCCAAAATGGTGGTCAAAGAACTAAATGCGCACGCGCATCAACCTCATTCCAATATGGCAGCCGGCCTTCAAACTACATATCCCATGAGGCCACGAGGAAAAAGAAAGATGGCAGCCAGTGGGAGACTACATTTCCCATGAAGGCGCTGGACCTTCGCACAGGCATGATGTATGGAAATCCCGACCAGAGCCCAGTGACTGCACCAGCAGACAACCATTGCCACCATCACAGTCTGGGAAAAGCACCTCTGTTCCGGTGGTATCCGTGGCCTCCTTCTGACGTCACAGACCAAGCGATGCAATCTGATCACCCGCTGCAGGGCTGCTGCAGATGGGGAGATGACTGGAGCCTCCAGGTACCGTGACAGGCGGGTGGAAGCGGAGGCCCCAGGTTGCCCATGAATCTGAGGCAGGGGCATGACTGGAGTTGCTTACAGGTACTGGCAGGCGGACCTATGGACACACCCCCAGACTTGTACAAAGGAGAACTGTATTGTGTTGGGCGTTATTATTGAAAGACCCCCAGGAGGGGAGACCCTCACTCTAGTCTCGAGATATCGCAATCACTCAGTAACTCTCAAGACACAAGAGGGTTTATTCAGGAATCAGCCGGGCTGAGGTCGAGACTCATAATGAGGAGTGTCTACTAGGAGGTCAGGGGGAGAAAGGTATTTAAAGGAAAAAAAAACACAAACCAGGGGAGTGAGGGGAAAACCAAGGAAGGGTATCATAAAAATAGTGGAAAGTTCCAGCCCATTATTCAGTCGGTCATGTGGGAAACATCTTGTACATGTTTTTCTCAGGAATTGAATCTTCCTCAACCATCTACTTTGTGGTCAGCCAGTTCTCGGAACGACCCAGCTGACCTGTATTTTTAGTTCTACATTCTTTGTGGTCAGCCAGTTCCTGGAACCTGGAGCTAGTGAACCAGTTGGCCTACATTCTTGGCTCAGCTCTAGGGGGTCATAAAAACTTCCCATAACCTTTATAAATTTTTATATCTTTCAATTGTCACCTGGTCATCGTTTTCATGAGGACACAAGGTCACCAGTATGTGTGAAACTGACCATCGATCTACTGTGATTACTATTCTGGGCTTTCATTTTAAGATCTAAAATAAAGTACTTAAGTACAAGCATGGAGGTACACACATTAAATCCCAGAAGAAAAGCGACAAGCAGTTCTCTGATTCAAGTCTTCCTGGTACAGAACAAGTTTTAGGTAATGAAAAGCTTAGATACACAAAAAGTGTTACACATGTATTACCCAGCATTCAGGAGACAGAGCCATGCAGACCTCTGAGTTCAAGGTTCATCAACTGGGTAAGATCCAGGACAGCCGAGCTTAGGCAGTGAAGTTGTTGAAAAATAGAAAGCTGGTGATGGTGTAATAGAAGGAGCCATGTTCCAGCCCCAGCAAGCAGAGGAACTCAGCAGTTTGTCCTTGTGGCTCTAGGAGGAAAGAATAGAAGAGACAACTGAGACAATTGATAATGGTTGGCTGTAGTTAAAAAATTAGTGGGGATGAAGAAGAAACCAGCATCACTGAGGTGAAATCTTGTGGTGGGTTTTTTCTGAGAGGACAAAGAAGCTGTGTTCCAGAGACAGCCAAGGTTGTCCTTTGTTGTGCACCTGGATTTGATCATGTGTGAGAATCATCCAGGTGGTATTGGTTTTTAGGCATAAATGAATCTCATGCAGAGCAGCTAAGGCTTGGCCCAGTAAAGGGAGTGCAGGAGAGGAAAACAGTGAATCCTAGTTGCAGGAGAAGAACCCAGCATATTGAAGATATCAGTCCGATGGGATGAGCAGAAAGAACAGCAGCAGCAGTAAAGTGGAGTCAAGCAGAACCTAGAGTGCTATAGATGGAAGAGCTGGAGAAGTGATCCAATCTGTTTTGTGGAGCACAGATGATCATGTGTGGATCCCAGATACTGGAACAAGAAGGTGTAATACTAAAGTTACCTTTGAAACCCTAATATTTTGAAATTCCAGAGCTGTGGGGTACCTGCTCAGGAAAACTGTTTCAGACAGTGCAGTAACAGATAGTGAGGTAGGTCTTTGGACAAACTACCTTTTCTACTGCCATGCATGGCTTGTGGTTGAACAGGAGCATCTTTCAATAATAAGGACCTCAGGCACAAAGATGAGTTTGTAAAGCCCAGTCGATTCTGTTTCTGAGAGTGCACAAAGTCCACTTGAGCAAACATCCTATGACAGTCCCCCCTTGTCAACAGCCAGTCAAGGTACAACTGCAGGGTTAAGCTACATATCGATAACTAATACACCTTACAGAGGAAATGTTAACCTACCCATCATGGTTGTCAGATGGTTTTCTTGATTGGTTTCTGCTGATTATGCCAGACATGCATTTTTTACAATATTAAGTTACTGACCTGCATGTTAATATCCCAATCTTGCTGTAGCTACAATAAATACCCAGCACCCCTAGACTTGGTCTCTCAGTTTTGATCTCATGTGAGGCTGACTGGTGAGAATCCTTATTAGACAGCTCATAATAAAGACCTCCATGTGTTTGCATTGCAATAGGCTCTTTGTTGGTTGTTGGAGTCTCTTTGACAAAACATCTTAGTGCATTGACTGGAACCCCAGTGTTTAAGATGCACCATTGTTGTTTTTGGTCAGTGGCTTGCCTGTCATATTTGTGTCTGTGTGCCTGGGTTTTCAGATTCTTCTTAAGTATATGTGGAGGAAGATGACTAAATTGAACATGGAACCCAGCTACAGTAGATGCACTGGAGAGTTGCAGCCCCAAAGTGCTTCAAAGATGTTCCAGAGCCTGGTATAGGGGACAATGTGCCTCTGGTCTTAATTTCTGGGAAGGTTAGAGCAGACTTGGACACAGCTCACAGCTGCCATACTGCCTTCATTTTCTCCTCTGTCTAAGTGGAAGAATCTGCTGGGTAGCCCTTACTGTTCCCTTGTGGTTGTTTGTTATGTGTGTGGCACTTTCTTATTCTGTGACTGAGGAAATGAGACTGTTTCCATCCCAATTGATTTAGTTACTGACCCCTCACCTTGGGTCAAATCCTTCTTACTAACAAAACAGCATCCAGGGCACAATCACATTCTTCCTACCCTGTTTTACAGAATGGAAAGAACAAAGACCTCATTTCCCCTTTTTCATTCTACCCTCTGCCCAGTCTATATGTGACTCTGTAGTTTTGGAGTTGTCATTAGATGGAAGGTGGTTCTTAATTCCAACAGAGTTAGCATATCTTCCTTGGACCAGAGATCCTATTCTTTGGGGAGGCCATTTCAAGGACTGCTGGATAATCTGCTTCTCTATCCACCTTCCAGCTGTTTTAGCCACATCTTTGGTAGCACTGGCCAGGGAACCCAGGGTTAAAAACATCTCACCCCAGGTCAGCACAGCCTCTGAGCTCCCCATTCCAGTGTATCCTTCCCTGCTTTGAGCCAGGTGCCCTTTTCATTTTGTCCTGGTTCTGCCACAACTCCAACTCACTCTTGTGGTGGCAGGGGCTCCTGTAATTGATATGGTTAAATCATTGGTTTTGTGTTGTAACAACTTCCTCATTTATTATTGTGTCTGTGTCATAGTTGTCTTAAGTTCTCAGAATTTCAGAGCTACAGTCATCTGAAGGATTCTCAATCGAGGGTGTGCCCTCATCAGAATGGTTGGTTGCTATGTCTGTGAGAGATAGTGTTGATGGTTGATTAAGAAGGCTCTTCCACTGAGTTGCAATATCCCTAAGCAAGTGGTCCTGGGTTGGAAGAGAGAGCAGGCTAAGCATGAGACAGCGACCAAGCAAAGAGCAAGCCAGGAGACAGTGTTTGTCCATGCTTTTTGCCTTCAGTTTCTAATCTACGCTCCCAAAATGATGGACTCTGATCTGACAGAACCATGTACAACAACCACTTATTACCTGAGATGCTTTTGCTCAGAGCATTCAATCACAGCAGCAGCGTAGCAACTTAGAACAACAACAACAACGTTATTTTGCTGCTGTACAGAATCTATGTTGTAGATTGTATTTTGTTGACAGGACAAATTTTGGGTAGAAAGATTTTTGGAGTGGTTGGTGTCTTTAACTCTCCATTAAGGGTCCTACCTGACTGCAGGATGTGGCCTCTTCAGCGTCCATATCTAACTGCTATGCATCTCAGATAAGATCAACCTTAGACTTCTTGGTACCTATTTATGGTCTCTGGCACATCCTAAATGTACCCCCTCCCCTCAGACAGCTGCAGATTTTGATTCATTTTTCCCCTCTGGCCCTCTTATGTCTCTCGCCATACCTGTTGCTGGTTCTCCTCAATTCCCCTTTCTTATCTGCTCTCCCATGCAGTTCTCTCTCTTCTATCTGCCTCCTATGACTCTTTTATTCCCCCTTCTGAGTGAGATTCAACCGTGCTCATTTGGGCCTTCCTTCTTGTTTAGCTTCTTTGGGTCTATGGAGTGTAGTATGGGTTTCCTTTATTTTATGATTATTATTCACTTGTAAGTGAGTACATACATGCATGTGCTTTTAGGTCTGGGTTATCTCACTCAGGATAATAGTTTCTAGTTGTATCTATTTGCCTTCAAAATTGATGATGTCCTTGTATTTTATAGCTGAATAGTTTTTCCTTTTGTAAATGAACCACATTTTCTATATCCATATTTTGGTTGAGTGACATCTGGGATTTTTCCAGTTTCAAGCTGTTATAAATAAAATTACTATGAACTTTGTGAAGTCCCTACTCTAGGTCCTCTACCCACACAGAGTCCCTTCCTCCAATATCCTCTGTTTCTCCTTTGAGAAGGTATGTGCCCCTGGGTATCTCCACACTGCAGTGCATCAAGTCTCTGCTGGGTTAAATGCATCCTTTCCATCGAAGCCAGACATGGCAGCCTAGTTCAGGGAGCAGATTCCACAGATAGACAGCAGCTTTAGGAACAGCCCCTGGTACAGTTGTTGGGGGGCCATCATGAACACTGAGCTACATATCTACTACATATGTTCCAGGGCCCTCAGTCTAGACTGTGTATGTTATTTTGTTTGTGGATCAGTCTGTGAGTGTCCCCAAGGGTCCAGATTAGTTGAGTCTGTTGGTCTTTCTGTGGATTTATATCCTCTTCAGGGCCATCAATCTTTCCCCTTCTCTTCCATAACAGTCCCCAAGGACCATTTAATGTTTGACTGTGGTTCTCTGCATCTGTTTCAAGTCAGCTGCTGGGTGGAGCCTCTTAATGGAAAATTATGCAAGGCTCCTGTGTGGGAGCATACCAGAGTATCCCTAATAATATCATGGATTAGTGCTTGTCCACAAGGAGGCTCTCTAGCTGGGCAAGTTTTCATTGGTCATTCCCTCAGTCTCTGCTCCAGCTTTAACCCTGCATTTCTTTCAAACAGGACATATTTTGTTCTCTGTGTCTACTGTGTCGTGGTTGAAACTGATTCTTCCACTTTCTTCTCATGCTCCCATACAGTCCACATTTGTTCTCAGTCTCTAATTCACATAAGATACAGTATAACCATTTGCTATTCAATGCTAAGCTATTTTGCAAGCCTGGAGGTTTTATATTTTTAACTTTATATCTTTTGTTTATTGTTTTCAAGACTAAATTTCTCTGTGAGGACCTTTTTTTGCTGATAGCACATACAGAAACCACAGAAGCCAGCTGACATGTTTTTATAACATAAGCACATGCTTTTGTGCAGCTCTTCATCTACATCTTCAATTTTAAAATTTGGCAAAATATATATATTATATTCTATTTCTCAAGATGGCATATGTTCATGATATCAATACTGTCTGATGCTTCATAGTCACTGGAATCTAGGTGTATGTCATTCTGCCTTACTCTTGTGTTTGTTCTGAAATTTTTGAATAAATAAGCATATTATGCCTGTGTGCATGAATATGAATATCATGTGTGCCTCATCTTTACTGTTGTGAGAAGATGGCCTCAGTACTCTTGATCTTGAAGAAATGGGTAGTTGTTAATCCCCATGTAAATACTAGTAATTGACCATCATTAATGTGGAAGACCAGCAGGAGCTTTCCACTGCTGAGCTATCTTTCCTGCTCTATGTTCCTTATTTCTGATCAGCATATACATTACTAATATTTTCATCTGTCCATTTTTAACTGTTTAAACATGTATTCCCTTCTAGTAAAATTTATTAATGTTGCTGTTTAAACTGCTTCACTTCACGTTTTTGCAAGATGAATACAGAACTGCAGTGAATGCATAATTCTTAGTGGGAACTTCAGTAAAGAACTGTGAGTTCATTCTATCATTTTTGTTTCCTTGTTGATTTCTACAAGGGAGTGAGTGTCTTAATGTATTACTTTTCCTGTTCTGCAACACATCCCATAGACCATGCCAGCATCCACCTCAATGACATACACCTGCCTATATCTGTGATTAAAGTCATGAGCAAATACACACAGCTTGCCCATCACTTTTGTAGTTAGTAATTGTTCATACAGCTTTTCAGATGTTTGCTCAGTACAGTTGATCTGTTTCCTCCTGCATGTCCCTCTCAATTGCCATTTGTGTTGCAAGGGATCAGAAGCAACATAGGTGAAATTTATAATTCAATTTCCTTCTAAACTGACAGAATGATTAGATTATAACTTCTGTTTCAGAAAATAAGTGGAGGAAGCACAAGAATTAGAGTAATACATTGTCTAGAAAGTATACATTAATTTACAGTGAGGTCATGATCATGCTTCCTGTTGTACACCTGTGTGTGATATTTTAGGATGCAGTGACTTATGATGATGTGCATGTGAACTTCACTGCAGAAGAGTGGAATTTGCTGGATCCTGCCCAGAAGAATCTCTACAAAGATGTGATGCTAGAGACCTACTGGAACCTCACTGCTATAGGTAACATTGTGAATTTTGTTTTGCTTTTCAAAATAATGGAACAAGTGATTCTTGGTTATTGATGAGCCTCTGTTATTTCAATTGAGAACAAGGAAGATTGAGCTGAATAAATCATGTTCAGTGCTGTCAAAATTCACAGTAACATGCATTTTATTTAATTTCAATACTATATCATTCATTTTTGGTACTGT
Organism: Arvicanthis niloticus; assembly: GCF_011762505.2. Taxonomy (NCBI): domain Eukaryota; kingdom Metazoa; phylum Chordata; class Mammalia; order Rodentia; family Muridae; genus Arvicanthis; species Arvicanthis niloticus. Next base: position 5,503,200 of record NW_023044979.1, on the reverse strand, counting down.
GTTTTAGGTTACAGCTGGGAAGATCATCATATTGAAGAACAACGTCAAAGTTCTAGAAGGCGTGAAAGGTAGTGTTCATGTGCAAGCTGATACAAATATGCCTGTGAGGAAATTTTAATGTGTTAACGAAAAGCAAGTGTGTAAAAAAATCAGTCCTTTAAGTATAGCTATGAATATAATATTCTCACAATGTTCCTCAATGTCAATTATCTGATTTATGTTTGTAAGGCATTTCTCTAAGAGAGAAGACATGGAAACAGTGCCTTAAAAGATACCTTTGATTGATTTGTAACTACATTAGAGCTTTGCTGTGGAACTACCAATCTGAATAGTCTCATAATATTTAGATGTTATGCATTGAGTAGTGATAAATATATATCCAAAGCAATCCAATAAGCAAATAGTCCATGGTAAATTTGGTGATACTCATATTCTTGTAGTGACGTTTCTAGGTTTATTGAGTGGTCAGTTAGTGAGAGTGAAGAAAGTTGTGGAGAAACCTTTATCTATATACCCCATGTCTAACAAAGTACAGAATGTCAAATGGTGTGAATTCAATATGGAAACCTTTCACTTGTTCTTCTTCTTTTAATGGGTGTATCAATTCTCATAATGGATAAAACCTTGTGAGCATAGGGATGTTGTAAGAAGTAATGTACCTCTTTCTACTCAAAAAATGAGAAGATATGTAGTATTCTGCCTTTGGTAGACTTTCTGAATATGATAGACATTTGCAATTAATTGTTTTTCTGACATTACCGGGGAAAAGCCCAAGTCACACTGCAGAAATCACTATGGGTACTAGAAGTTTGGAAATTCTTCTGTTTGTCTTGGCTCACAGTGCTCCTGTGGTGTTTTTCACAATACAGGAAAAACTAAGAAAGCAATCAGTGTTTTAATTCCCTGATATCTTCAGACATGTGAAATACACCATATAGAAATCTCATATAAAAAAGGAGGCTATAGCTGGGCAGTGGTGGCGCACGCCTTTAGTCCCAGCACTTGGGAGGCAGAGGCAGGCGGATTTCTGAGTTCGAGGCTAGCCTGGTCTACAGAGTGAGTTCCAGGAGAGCCAGAGCTACACAGAGAAACCTTGTCTCGAAAAACCAAAAAAAAAAAAAAAAAAAAAGGAGGCTATAAATATGAGCCATGTAATAAGTGCTCTTACCATCACAGGTATTTTCAAAGAGATCAAGCAACCCACAGTGAGCAAGTATAACCGTGAACATCAAAGTGATAAAACCTTAAGATCCGAGTGTTCTTTATGATTAGACCAACTGCAAAGTTTATTCATGTTGGTAAAATGATTGATCAGGTAAAAAATGTGGTAAGGCATTCACATGTGTCCATTATTGTTGCAGGCATGAAAGAAGTCATACTGGAGAAAAACCTCATGAATGTAATCAATGTGGTAAAGCCTTTTCATATCACAGTAGACTTCAATATCATAAAAGAACACATACTGGAGAGAAACCTTATGAATGTAATCAATGTGGTAAAGCCTTTTCACGTCACAGTCATCTCCAAGTCCATAAAAGAACACATACTGGAGAGAGACCTTATGAATGTACTCAATGTGGTAAAGCCTTTTCATGTCACAGTGGTCTCCAAAAACATAAAAGAACACATACTGGAGAGAAACCATATGAATGTAATCTCTGTGGTAAATCCTTTTCATGTCACAGTACTCTCCGATATCATAAAAAAACACATACTGGAGAGAAACCTTATGAATGTGATCATTGTGGTAAAGCCTTTTCACATCACAGTCATCTCCAAATCCATAAAAGAACACATACTGGAGAGAGACCTTATGAATGTAATCAATGTGGTAAAGCCTTTTCATGTCACAGTAATCTCCAAGTCCATAAAAGAACACATACTAGAGAGAAACCTTATCAATGCAATCAATGTGGTAAACCCTTTTCATGTCACAGTGGTCTCCAAAAACATAAAAGAACACATACTGGAGAGAAACCATATGAATGTAATCTCTGTGGTAAAGCCTTTTCACAGCAGTCTCATCTCCAAATCCATAAAAGAACACATACTAAAGAGAAAACTTATGAATGTAGTCAATGTGGTAAAGCCTTTTCATGTCACAGTACTCTCCAAATACATAAAAGGAAACATATTGGAGAGAAACCTTATGAATGTAACCAATGTGGTAAAACCTTTTCATATCACAGTGGTCTCCAATATCATAAAAGAACACATACTGGAGAGAAACCTTATGAATGTAACCAATGTGGTAAAACATTTTCATATCACAGTGGTCTCCAATATCATAAAAGAACACATACTGCAAAGAAACATTATAAATGTTATCAATGTGGTAAAATCTTTTCAAATCACAGTCACCTCCAAAGACATAAAAGAACACATACTGGAGAGAAATCTTATCAATGTAAATCAATGTGGTAAAGCATTTGCAAGTTACAGTCATCTGAAGTGACAGGGGAGATTACGTGCAAGAGAGAAACCTACTTGAATATTAACACAATAAAAATCACAAAGGAGAGAACGCTTAACTGATCACTGTGATAAAACCTTGGCAATTCACTTTTATCTGCAACTACATAATAGGACACATTCAAGAGAGTCACTCAATGTAATGTAATGAAGGTGTTAAGCCCTTGCACAACAAAGTCATCACCCAACACATAAAAGAACACATACTGGAGAGAAACTGAACGTCATGAATGAGGTAAAGCCTTTCCAGGATACAGTCATCTCTGAATACACAAAGGAAAATGTTCAGAGTGAAACCTTATGAATGTTGGCAATGCAATAAAGCCTTTGCATGTCACTGTACTGTCCAAACACTTAAAGGAACACACTCTTTAGAGAAACCTTAACAAATGTAATGAATGTGGTAAAGCCTGTGCATATCTCTGCAAAGTTTGAAATGATTGTTGATGCTTGTCACATTTTGTTTCTCATAATAAATAACCTCAATGTCATTGTATTGGGTAAGATCATACAACTAATTTGCAGTCACAGATTGCTTTTGATCTTATTGAAGGTGCTCAAAGACTACTGTGATACACAAAGGCCTTAATAGATTGATTGCTTACTAAAGATTTTGTCTTCTATATAGATACCAGAAAGTATAGTAGAAATAAACTGTGGTGATTTAAATATGCTGGACCCTAAGAAGTAGCAATATTAAGAGATGTGCCTTGAGGGAGATGTAACCTTTTTGAAAGAATTGAATTACTGTGGTGGTGGTCTTTGGAGCTCAGGCCAGTACAAAACAGAGCCTCCTACCACTTGGCAGGAAGACAGTCTCTTCCTGGATGCCCTCCCATGAGGATGCAGAACTCTCAGCTCCTTCTCCAGCATCATGGCTGCCTGCATGCTGACATTCCTGCTATGATGGCAATGGACTAAACATTTGAAAGTGTAAGCCAGGCCCAATTAATTATTTGCCTTTAACACAGTTGCCTTGGTTACAGTGTCTCTTCTTAGCAATGGAAATTCTATCTAACACAGAAGTTGGTACCCCAGACTTAAGTATTGCTATGATAGGCCTGACTGTGGTTTTTTGTTTTGTTTTATGGAGCAATGTGGTTTTTTAGACTTTGGATCTGTATATGCATTAAGTGGAAATTAATGGCCCATCCTAGTAGGAATATGAAGCACATATGTACTGAGAATGATTTGAACTTTGTATATAGTTTTTTAAAATGTTTTTCAGAAGAATGTTGCTGCCTTTTTTTTTTTTGCTTTTGTCTGTAGAGTGTCCTTGAAGATAAGGTAAAGAGGTTGATGTTCATTGCATTGACAAAGGAAGTCTAAGTGAAGCCAACAAAGCCTTTGACCTATGTTTATTCTCATGATGATTTGAGCAGGCATAGTAATCTTAGAGAAAAAATATAAAATGTTAGGTCAAAAGAGAAAATCTCACCAAGAAGTTGAATGAAGCTAAATCCTGTGATCAAAGATACAAAATGGTATTAAAGAAATGGTAATATTATGGCAAGATTCCAGCCACCTAAACATATGCATATGAAGTTGTATAGATGAGAACTGTATAATGTTAGGCATTATTATTAACTGGTTATTGTTTTTATGTGAAGGTAAGGAAATACAAGTATGTGTCAAATTGACAATGGACAGATTGTGATTACTATACAGGGTTTTCAATTTAATATCTAAAAGGATATAGGATATACTTAGGTCCAGGCATGGTGGTACACACCTTAAATCCCAGGAGATGAACATCAACTATCTCTGATTCAAGTCATACTGATACAGAACAAGTTTTATGTAATAAAATGCTTAAGTAAAGTGTTACACATGTATTATTCAACATTCAGAAGACAAAGCCATGCAGATCTCTGAGGTCAAGGTTCATCTACAGAGCAAGTTGTAGGACAGCCAAGCTTAGGCAGTGAAGTTGTTGAAAAATAGAAAGCTGGTGATTTTGTAAGAGAAGGGGCAATGTTTGGGACCCAGCAGGCAGAGAAATTCAGGAACTTTGTCCATGTGGCTCTGCTTTTAGAGAAAAGAATAGAAGGGATGACTGAGACAATTGATGCTGTTTGGTTGTAGTTAGAAAATTAGTGGTGACGAAGAAGAAACCAGCATCACTGAGGTGAAATCTTCTGGTAAGTGTTTTCTGAGAGGAGAAAGAAGTTGTATTCCAGAGGTAGCCTAGGTTGTACCTTATGGTACAGCTTGACTCAGTCCTGTGTAAGAGTCACCCAGGTGGCACTGGTTTTAATGCATGAATGTTTCATGCAGTGCAGCTGAGGCTTGGCACCATGAAGGGAGCATGAGAGGAATGCTGTGAAGACTGTTTGTCACAGAAGAACCCAGCATATTGAAGATGTCAGTCCGGTGGGATGAGCAGAGAGAACAGCAGCAGCAGTTGAGTGGAGTCAAGCAGAACCTAGTGTACTATAGACAGAAGAGCTGGAAAGAGACCCAGCTTCTTTTGAGGAGGACAGAAGATCATCTGTGGATCCCAGATACTGGAACAAGAAGCTGTAATTTTGAAGTTACTTTGGAGACCCCAAGAGTTTCAGATTCCTGAGCAGTGGGATACCTTCTCAAAAAAATATTTTCAGGAAAGAAAATCCGCCAAAGAAAAAGACTTGTGCTGCAGTGAGCAGGGCAGGAAGGAGTTGGAGATCTGAAAAACACTTTGACAGCAGGCATGGAGATGGAGAATTTGGAGATTGCCTTGCTGGCTTTTGGTCTTCTTTTGTCCCAGTATTTCCCACAATAGTGATTAGGAAGGGTAACCTATATTCTGTGAATTTGGATGGATATTATGTGCTATTTGTTTTTGAATGTATAGGGGATTACAGTTACATTATTGGAGTGATCTCAGAAGAGACTTTGCACTTTGGATTTTTATCATTTATGAGACTTCTATAGATGATGAGGACTTTTAATTTGAACCTCACATATTTTGTATTATGCTATTTTAAATATGGTCTTCATACAATCATGTGTTTGCACAATCATAGGGTGGGGGGCTGGCAGTTGAATGTGGTAGTATAAATATGCTTGGCTCAGGGAGTGGGAGGACGTTATTATGAGAGGTGGCCTTGTTGGAGGAAGTGCATCACTGTGGGGGTGTTCTTCAAGGTTCCACCCAGTGCTGAATGGACCCTCCTACTTGCTCCCTGGCAGACAGTCTCTTCCTGGCTGCCTTTGGATCAAGAAGCAGAACTGTCAGCTTCTTCACCAGCATCATGTTTTCTTTCATGCCTGCCATGCTTCCTGCTATAATGAAAAAGGACTAAATCTCCGAAACTGTATGCCTGTCCCAATTAAACTGTTGCTTCTATAGGAGTTGCCTTGTTCATGGTTTCTCTTCATAGCGATGGAAACACAAAGACAGAAACCCTGTGAGTGTATTTAATATGGTCAAGCCTTTCCCTAGTCTTCATTATCATGAAAGAATATGTGATACAGTCTAAGCATGCCTCCTGTGACTCTGGACACACCACTTGAGTCTTAAACATGCCCTCTGTGACTCAGAACACACCCACAGTGTCCCAATGGACATGTTTAGTATAATAAAGCCTTTGAATACCTCTGTAGTCTTCATCATTATGAAACTATTCATACTGGATAGTGATTACATACTGTGCTAAAGCCTTTACATCATGGGGTCCACTGAGATCCAACACAACTCAAACACAGGACAAGGCAAATGATAATTCATTGTAGTCAAGTCACTACTGATAAATCAGGGCCACAAAATTATGCTCAGAAGCTTAGCTGCAAAAGAGGCAATGGTACACACAAGAAGGGAGAACTACACTCCCCAGAAAACAAAAAACTTACCAGGCTAAATGCACAGATGGACTCTCAAGATATGAGTGCAAACAAGCAGCCAAGATATTTAAAGCATATAAGGGACCCCAGGTTTTGAGCCAGAGAAGTATTAACACTTAGAGTAAATAAGAAATACCTAGGGGAAAACATCCTCGAATAGAGATCTTCCCGAGGTTTCAAGTGTCATAGATAATTAGATCAGATAGCAGTTTTAAGGTTAGTCAGGAATTGTCAGAGATATTAGAAGCTCCACTATTTATACTGTCTCCAAAGCTTAGGACAGGTAGAGAGAATATACAAAACCCTAAAGCTAAATTACCCTCAGCAACTGGCGCTGGCTAGAGTGTCCCTTGTCCTTGTTCCACACCCAGAATGTCCCTTTTGTGTGAGAAATGATTTTTTAGGCTACTAAGAGACTTTTCCTGGTACTGGTGACCATCTGACCTCCTTGAAGTTCACCAACACCTGTGCCTGTTGCCAACTTGAGAACATCCAGATGCTTGAACAACCCCCTGCTGTTTAGCTCAAGGTCGCCTGAGATTCTACAAGGCCAAAGAGCAGGCCTTGACTCATGTGACATACCCGCCCTAGAGGCACCTAGAGGGTGGGGCTTAGGGTGTGTACACCCAAGGTTAAATGACAGCTTGTGATTACAAGATTGAAATTGAAATGTGAATCTAGAGTTATATAGATTTGTTCCTTTTGCAATTTGTCTTTATTATATATGTGATTTTATGTGTATGTAGACAACTATGTGCCACAAAATATGTAAAAGTCAGAGGACAACTTTGAAAGTAATAGAAATTTTTGAGACCCCTAGCTAATAAAATAGAGCCCGAGGACCCCTGCTAACAGATACTTAGTGCCTAAAATTGATAAATGGTAGACTTACAGCTCTGGGCTAACATGTGTCACCACTGCTATCTTTGATGAGAGCAAAGATTATTGTGTACTTGTCCAGCTAGTTCCCAGGGTTTACTAACACCCTGCAGGTACTCTTGAACTGAGTTTGAGATACACCCTAGACGCTTCTGCAGAGAGCCTATTTTCCTTGACTCTAGCTATTACATTGAGACTAGGAGTGGCTGCAGGTATGTAGACAGGTGCTGCTAAGAGCACTAGACTTGCTGTTTCTTAAAGAAGTGTGCTGCTCTAAGAGAAAAATGTTGCTTCTATATAGACCATTCAAGAGTGATAAGAGACTCTATGAGTAAACTCAGAGAAAGGTTAGAGCAGAGACAGAAAGATAGAGAGGAGCAGAAAAGTTGATTCGAGAGTTGGTTCAATAAGTCCCCTTGGTTGACAACCCTATTATCCTCCCTTGCTGGACTTCTTGTGATTTTACACTTGCTTTTATCATAGGCCCTTGCATTTAAATAGATTAGTAACTTTTGTTAGAGAAAGGATAAGTGCTGTTCAGTTTTTTGTGTTGTGCCATCAATATAGAGCTTTAGGTCAAGAAAATGATAATTATGATGACACTGGAGTTTAATCTTTTCTAAAGATCCAAATCAGAAAAAGTGGGTTGGGAATGGACTTATTAATAATTGAGTTTTTATGATTAAAAACATAACCTAATCGGAAAAAGTGGGAGTGTAGGGTGAAAAATTATAAAGACCATTTTATGAAATATGTAGACTTTTTCTTTGCCCTTAGACCTGGGCAGAAAAAGTGCAGCTTCTAGAACGTGGAGCTGAAAATAAGATATCAGACCTTCACTGACCCAGGACACATTCCGGGTGGAGGACATTATCCCTGAATCAGTGGACACTTACTGGATTACATTCCTCAAGCCTCAGGGAGTAGACTCCACCCATGACTGGGAAAAGCCCAGGGCAGGAAGACACATTCCTAACCACAGAGAAAGATGCAAGCCATCTAGGTGGGGCTATAGCCCGAAGAAGTGAAAAATAGTTTACCTGAAATAGTTGGTAATGATCGTTAAGGGTAGGTTCCTCTGAAACGTTCCACTGTTCTGGGTTACTCCCCCCAACCCATGGTCTTTCCAGTGTTACAACCTGTTGGTGTTCAAACTTTGTAAAGCAACCAATCATGTGTAACCACGCGAAAGTACAAGCAATCATGTATAACCGAATGAAAATTCCTTCCTTTCTCTATAAAAGAAACCCCTCAGCTTGCTGGCCTTTTGTCAAAATTCTGTTTCTGTGTGAACAAGCAGTTTTGACCTTGGTTACCCAATCCCCAATAAACCTCTGCTGATTGCATGCTGGTATGGTGTCTTGTGGTTTTTGGGTGGTCATGATTTCCTGAGACTTGAGGAAGGGTCTCCCGAGTTTGGTGGTCTTCAAAATGATACAGAATGTAGGTTGTATGTTCAACACTATCACAGCCATTTGTCCTTTTGTGGTTAGGAACATGCATTATATTTTGAGTAATAAAACATGAATAACAGAAATTATGGTTAGGAACAGTTGTTATGTTTTAGGTAACAAAACATGAGTCATGAAAACTTGTCAGATATTATTAAGAACACAGGTCCCCTATGACCTGGAATTTTACTTAGTTTCAGTTTATGATTAAGTTGAGGCTGGTAACAAAAAGGCAGTCCTTAGGGCAAGTTTCTTTTGCTTCTTCCCAACATTTCTATAGTATAAACATATTAGAATATATAACAGAGCACATATTGAAGACATATCTTACAAATTTTATCAATGACATAAAACCTTTTCACAACACAGTGATCTCTGAATATAAACTAATACATCCTGGAGAGAAATGCTATGAAAAAGCAATGTGGTAAAGCCTTTGCATGTGGCAGTCGTCCTAGAAACTATGAGAAAAAGTCATAATGTGAGAAAACCCATAAACAAAGTCAATGTGTTAAAGTCTTATACTTTCTGATATCTTTATAGAAGACTAAACTCCTTAATAAGTAATCAATCTATTAAAGTCTTTGTATATTACAATAGTCTTTGAGCACCTTCAATAATATCAAAAGTCATCTGTGACTACAAATAATTTGTATGATCTTACCCAACACACATTGAGTTACTCAAGATTATTCATTATGTAGAACAAAAATTTGACAGGTGTGAACCACCAGTTTAAACTTTCCGATGTCTGTCTATTTGTTTGCACTTGCAAACTCATTTGTACATACAAAGGCCACTGGTTTTTCTTTTTCTTTTTTAGTTAATCATGTATCCAACAACTTTGTTGAAAGTGTTTATCAACTCTGGGAATTGCCTTTGGGAAGTTTTAGTTCACTTGTGCTTACTATCCTATCATCTGCAGATAAAGCTAATTTTACTTCCTCCTTAAATTTACAAATTAATGTTAACTTATTTAACATTAAATTGTAAATTGCAATATAGGACTTGGAATATAGGACTAGTTAACATTAAAGTGGAAATTGCCATACAGGGCTAGTTAGTATTAAATTGTAAATTGCAATATAGGACTAGTTAATATTACATTGTAAATGGCAGTAAAGGTCTAGTTAACATTAAATTGTAATTTGAATATAGGACTAGTTAACATTAAATTTTTACATAGTATTTTGAATAGATATGGAGAGAATGGATCACCTACTCTTTTTTGTGAATTAGTGGAATTAATTAGAATTTCTCTCCATAATTTAATGTCGGCTATAGGTTTGCAGTAAAGTGGCATTATTATGTTTAGGTATGTTCTTTGTATGGTTAATCACTCCAAGAACTCTACCATACAGTGGGGTTAAATATTGTCAGGGAATTTTTCATCATCTAAGAGATTACACCTTTTTTCTTCCACTTTAATCACATTATGTTGAACCATCCCTTCACCTCTTGAAGGAAGCCGACCTCATTGATCATGCTGAATGGTCTTTTGATGTGGTTTCTATTTTATTTTATTTTTCTGTTTTACTAAATATTTTTACATATTTGCTTTCAAGGAAAAATTGGTCTATAATTCTTATTTGTTACTGAGTCTTTACATCGACTGTATATTTGAGTAACCATGGGTTCACAAAACAAATTGGCTAAAGTTTCTTCTTTTTCTATATGTTGAATACTATGAGGAGTATTTTCATGAACTCCTCTTTGAAAGTCTGGTAGGATTCTACCCTAAAATTCTTGGCCCTGGGCTCTTTTTGGTGTCATACTTTAATGACTTCTCTTTTTCTAGATGTTTAGGCAGCTTGAGTTGTTTCTCTTAGTTCAATTTAACTTTGGTAAGAGGAAACTATTGAGGAAATTTTTCCATTATTTTTAGAAATTCCAGTTCGATGGAGTTGAGGCTTTTTAAAACTATGTCATTACCATTCTTTAGATTTCTTCATTGTCAATTATTTGTCCCCATTTTCATTTTAGATTTCATTAATTTGGATATTCTCCATCTTTTAATAAGGGTTTCACTATCTTATCTAATAAAAGGCTAAAAGGACCAATTCCATGTTTCATTAATTCTTTCCATTCTTCTCTTTCTATTTTGTTGATTTCAGCCCCAACTTGATAATTTATTGATTTCTCATCCTTTTTTATTCATTGATCACTTGTTTCTGTTCTAGAATTTAAAGCATGCTGTTGAATTGCCAGTATGAGAGCTCTCCAGATTTTTCATGTGGGGATTTTGTGCTATGAACCTTCATCTTAGAACCAGTTTCATGGGTTTTTTTTTTTTTTTGTATTCTGTAAAATTGTGCATGTTGCATATTCATTTGTATTGAATTCTGGAAAGTCTCTAATGTCTTCCTCTATGTTGTCTGAAGCTATTTTTCATTCATAGTGAGTTGTTCAGCTTCCAAGTGTTTGTCTGCTTCATGTTCTTTCAGGTTTTGTTGATATCCAGCTGTAATCCATGGTGGTATGATAGGATTCATGGTGTTATTTCAATTTTTTTGTATATATTGAAGATGGCAGTGTGTCTGAATATGTTTTCAGTTTACAAGTAAGTTTCATGAGGTGCTCAGCATAAGGCATATTCTCCTATATTTCAGTAGAATGTTTTCTAAATATCAGCTGGACTCATGTTCATGTTGTCAGTTAGCTGGAATATTTCTCTTTTTTGAGGGTGAGTGGTCTGGAGAATTTGTCCACTGGTGAGAATGGGGTATTGAAATCTTGGAATATAAGTGTACGAGAGTTATGTGGTTTTAGGTTTAAAACATTTTCTTTTATGAAGGTTGGCGACCATGTGTTTAAGGCATAGATGTTAAAACTTGAAATGGCATCTTTGGTGATTATTTTTTCCTTTAAGTAATTTGTAGTATCTTTCTCCAATTTTTTTTTTGATTAATTTTGTTTAAAATCGATTTTGCTACATTTTAAAAAGACCACACCAGCTTGCTTCTTTGGTCCATTTGCTTGAAATAACTTTTTACATTCCTTTACCTTGAATTAACACCTATTCTTGATGTTCTGCTATATTTCTTGCCTGCAATTGAAGGATAGATTTTTATTAGCATCTATTTTGTTAGCCTTTGTCTTTTTATTGGTGAACTGTGGTCATTGATTGATACTGAGAGAGTCAATGAACAGTGATTGTTAACTTCTTATATTTTGTTGTTGCTGCTGCTGCTGGTGGTGATGCTGGTGTTGGGGTATTTGTGTGCTTTCCTTTCTTTTGCAGATAACACAAGATTATTTACTACCTGTGTTTTCATGTATATTGTTAACTTCCTTGGGTTGGATTCTTTGTATATAACTTTGTGTAAGTTTGTATGTGTAGGTAAATATTGTTTAAATTTTACTTTAGCATGAACTATCTGGTTTTTTTCATTAATAGCGATTAAGGTTTTTTTTTTTTCCATTTTTTAAGACAGGGATTCTCTGTGTAGCCCTGGTTGCCTGACACTCACTCTGTAGACCAGGATGGCCTCTAACTCAGAAATCCTTGCCTACCTCTGAATCCAAAGTGCTGGAATTTAAGGCATACACCACCACTGCCTGGCCAGCTTTTTTTCTACGTATAATCATCTGGGCATCTGTATTTTCTGAAGTATATATGTCCAAGCCCTTGATATGTTTACAGACTCCAGTGAGAGGCCATCTACAGTTTTAATAGATCCTTATTGATATGGTTCTTGACTTTTGATCTTTGCAGATTTTAGTATTCTTTCTTTGTACTTGATGATTTGATTATTATACAGGAAAGACAGATCATTTTATGGTCCATTCTGTTGGTGTTTTGATGATTCTTTACTTTGATAGGTTCCTCCCTCCTTATGTTAGAAAATTTTTCTTCTAAGATGTTGCCATCAATGTTTTCAAATATGAGCATTTAATCTAATATTCTCCTTTCTTTAGTCCTAGTATTCTTATATTTTACCCTTTAACAATGTCCTAGATTTTCTGGATATTTTATGTCAGGAAGTTTTAGAGTTAACATTTTCATTGTGTGATATTTCCATCCCTTTTATTGTATCTTCAATGCTTGAGATTTGTCTTCCATCTCCGTATTCTGTTTGTGAATTTTGCCTCCATAGTTTTTTTCCAGTCCTAAACTTTTGTTTTCATCATTCCCTCACTTTGTGCTTTTGTTATTGTTTCTGTTTGTACTTTTAGGACTTAAACAGTTTTGTTTCCATCTACTCTTGGTTTGTTTTTCTTGGCTTTATGTATAAGATTGGTTGGTTTCCTCCAATTTTTTTGTTTGTGTTTTCCTGGCTGTCTTTGAGGTATTTATTGATTTCCTCCAATTTTTTGTGCTTTTCTTGATTTTTTTTTAACGTGATTTCATCAATTCTACTTTAAGGACCTCTATTATCTTCATACAATTGGTTTCAAAACCTTTTTGTAGTACTTCAGCTATGTTAGAATATTTAAGAACTTCTTTGGCAATATAAATGGGCTCATGATCATTCACCAGAGGGTGATAAATGTTATTCCTTATTACAGAATCAAGTACCAACATCAGGCAATGGAATGTGGCTATCACTTCTGGAAGTGAAAATGTCTATTTTAGGTCAATGTACTTGATATACAGTAGTTTGTGTCCACACAATGAAATTTATGGTGGGACCCACCATAGGATCTATGATAGATTCTGTGACGTATTCAGGTTACATTTAACCCAATGTTTGATTAATGTCATGGTTGTTTTTTTTTCTTAAATTGGGCAGGGATGCAAATGAAGCACTTTTTAAATAAGTTACTTTGTTGAGATTATGGTTTTAATGACATCGCTTCCAGTCACTAACACTGGAACAATGGAGCCACCATTACAAAAAAAAAAAAAAAAAGACCTGATGTTGATAGGGTAATAATTTTCTAAATTAAAATTTAATAAATTTTATAATTTATTTATGTTAGGTGAATGAAGACAAACTAGATTAGTATGTATATAATTTATGAACTTTTGCATAATCCAAGGAATATTGAATTTCCATGTTTGAAGACATGTCCAATGCACTTTCAGTGTTAAGTCAGGTCAGATGTTTGAAACATAGGCCATTGGCTGTAGCTGTGTGTGTCATGTTACAGATCACAGAAGCTAACATTGCACATAGCAGCCAGGTCAAAGAATAATCAATTAATGCCACTTTCTCTGCCAGGAAACAATCTGTCTGCTCTTTCTTAAACTCAATGTAGATGTATATTTTTTCAATTATGTTTTCTTTTTCCTTTTTTAATTAGATTTTTAAAAATGTTTTACATTCCAATGTTGCCCCCTTTCCTGGTCCCTCTTCCTTGAGGTCTTCTCCCCATCTTCTTCCCTGTTGACTTTTAAAGGTTTCTCTCCCACCCACCCACCCACCCTCCAGGATCTCAACTCCACCAGCTTCTCTTTTCCCTAGGTCATCAAGTTTTTACAGGTTTAAGTATATCCTCTCCCATTTTGGCCAGACAAGGCATTCCTCTGCTGCACGCATACCCAAGGCCCTAAATTATTCCCTCTGTGCCCCTTGGTTTTTGGCTTAGACTCTGGAAGCCCTGATGTGTCCAGTTTAGTTGACACTGTTGTTCTTCCTATGGGGTTGCCATCCTCTTCACCTCCTTAAGTTTTTCCTCTGACTCTTCCATATGAAATATTTCACCCTACAATAATACATATATATACATATATGTAATATATATATATATATATATATATATATATATATATATATATGAATGATAGATAGATAGATAGAAGATACCTCATGGTATGTTCTCCAAAATTGACCATGTAATCTGTCGCAAATCACCAGGCAATGCTGGTACACTTTGTTAATCCCAGCACTTGGGAGGCAGAGGCAGGTGGATTCCTGAGTTCCAGGACAGCCAGAGTGAGTTCCAGGACAGCCAGGGCTACACAGAGAAACCCTCTCTCAAAAAAAAATCTCTCACAAATGAAGCCTCAACAGATACAAGAAGACTGAAATATTCTCATGCATCCTATGAAATCAGTACAGAATAATCCTGACTTCAATAATAACAAAAACATCAGAAAGCCACATACTGAACAACTTTCTATACAATGAAAACTTGCTCAGAAAAGAAAGAAAGAAAGAAAGAAAGAAAGAAAGAAAGAAAGAAAAGACTATACTCTAGAATTCAATGAGAATGAAGACACAGCATGCCCAAAATTATGGGACACAGTGAAAACAGTGGTAATACAAAAATTCACATCCCTAAGTGCCCTCATAAACATACCAGAGAGATCCTACACAAGCAACTTAACAGGACACCAGAAAGCTTTAGAACAAAAAGAAGCAAACACACCTAAGAGACATAGACACCAGGAAATAATCAAACCCAGGGCAGAAATGAACCAATTACAAACAAAGAGGACAGTACAGAGACTCAACAAACCCAAGAGTTGGTTCTTTGACAAAATCAATAAGATAGAAAAACACTTAGCCAGACTAACCAGAGGGTACAGAGACAGTATCCAAATTAACAAAATCAGAAAGAAAAAGGAGACGTAACAAGAGAAACTCAGGAAAGTTGTAAAAATCATTAGTTTCTATAAACTGGAAAGTCTAAATGAAATATGTAGCCAGAAAATTGGATAATTATCTAGACAGGTGCTATAAACCCAAATTAAATCAAGATCAGGTAAATTATCTAAACTGTAGTATAGACCCTAAGGAAATCAAAGCAGATATTATAAACCTCCTATCCAAAAAAGGCAAGGGCTAGGTAGTTTTAGTGCAGCATGCTACCATACTTTTAAAGAAGAGCTAAGACCACCTTGGACTATTCTACAAAATAGAAACAAAAGGAAGACTACCTAATTCATTCTATGTGTATTTGTTTTAAAAGTCAATTATTGATTTCAAATGCAATACTGCTATATTCTCCTTTTTGTTTTCATTACCCTTCAATTCCAAGTCATTAGAATTTCTTTTTATTATTTTCAACTCCTGATGATTATTTATTTTTTGTCATAGGAATGTTGTCTGTAGCTGAGGCCTGCCTCTTTGTATGTGATTGAGAATTATTTTGAGCATCAATTCTTTCTCTGCTTCTCAGTGATGAAAAGAGTGTCTTCCAACTCCTCCAGACTGATCCTTGACTAGTCACTGAAAAACAAAAATAAAACACTGAGTGAGTTTCCTACAACCTCTCTGGCTTTTCTTGGGTCTTGAAATGAAGAGAGGCCTGTGGAAGAGTCTAGTTCTATGACCAACTTTGAAGCGGGATTAGTCACAGTACACAAAGGGGTGGAAAAAGAGGGCGAAGGCTTCCCTGAATGTGATCAATATTAGCAAGAAGTTGTGAGTCAATCAATTTTTGATGATCAACAAATGTCCTAATTGGTAATTTTTTGTGTCTGCACACTAGGCAATCAAGAATCTGGGTTAAAAAACTGAACTTATGTTAAATTAATTTACACTAGTTACACTAGTTCAACCGAAATAGGAAATATGGGTATCATGATATGGCCCTGTTTACAAAGACTATTATTTTCTAGGTTTAAAATGTTCAGCCTGAGACAAAAAGTAAAAATAATATTTGATGTGCTCCAATACAAGATCCTAGACTCTGGACATATGGCTGTAAAGCCTGGTTGAACTTTGTACAATAATTTTTGGGACTGTAATTTCATCATTTCTACATTTCTTTCCTGCCTTCCATGATTGCTTAATAAAGATGCCTAAAGCCTGTAGCTGGGGAGAAGAAAGGTAGATGGTGCTTCAGGTCCCATGTTTGGTGTCTGGGGAAGAGACCATGAAGGAGAGAGAAGGGACAAGGAAGGAGGCACCATGGTGTAGGTAGAGTGTGAATGCATGGCCAGTAGGTCTGGCCTGGGAGTATGAGCCCCTAGGGAGAACATGGCACATGTTATCTCACAGATATTAACACGGAAATAGACAAAATAGAAATAGAGGGTTGATATATGCCCAACTCTGTTGCTTTACTGCTTATTGTAAGTACAAAGTATTTTGTATCTTTTATTTGGTAACTCTATGATTTAAGTGGGGTAAGAAACTCCCAAATAATATTTACCACAACAAAATGGCTGTTATTATGGTTTGTGTCCACTGATTGAAATGGAATGGAAAGTGAGATGATAGAGGATACTCAGTAGTCCTGGCTCTGGTTCTTTCTGGAAAATGTCACACTGTGCTTTCAGACACCTTTTCCTCAAAGAAGATGAAAGGAAGGGATTGTTCCAGTAACCATTATTAGATGTTGAAGCTGAAACACAAGGGGCTGCTCCCTGGGGTCACCATGCCTAAGATCTCAGAACCCTACAGACAAGGCTAGATGATCATAAGGCCAAGACATACCTCAGCTACGTAATGAATTTGAGGCTAGCCTAAGCTAAATTAAACCCAGTCTCACTTCCACCTCAAATATGTTCATCCAAAGGAGATGTAAAAATATGTTATATGCATCCATTCATATGTACATATACCTTTCTAATTAATATTTTCATATTACTATATGAATACAATATGAATACAATATTAATACAATGCTGTGTATAACAGCATTGGGAAATATGTAGAATCAATAATAATATATTAAAATAACTCTCTGTGTGGAGAAAATATAGTTTACTTTAGCCTTTGGGTTTTCTATTTGCATCTGTATTTCATCATTTTCTGTGTCATTAACTTAGTTAGAAAGAATCTTGATCATCTGTGTCTTCCATAAAATATGATATTAGTGCTCTAAAGTACACATTATGTAGAACTGACCTAGGGCACATGAGGTGTCAACCAGATTATACTCACTGCAAACCCATAAGGGCACCAGAGGACAGAAAATAAATCCAACCAAAACTTAGTATTCTTTTTTTTTTCTTTTTTGGTTTTTCGAGACAGGGTTTTTCTGTGTAAGCCTGGCTGTCCTGGACCTCACTTTGTAGACCAGGCTGGCCTCAAACTCAGAAATTTACCTGCCTCTGCCTCCCAAGTGCTGGGATTAAAGGTGTTCACCACCACTTCCAGGCAGTAGTCTTCTAATTTAGTGAAATGCTTAGGAATCTAGTGGCATAGGTTTTTCAGAGATATTAATTCTAAGGTGAAAGATAAGTCAGTGCACCTGGCCAATCCCACTGCATAGAAAGAAGCAGAACATCTACCTGCTGATTAGGATTCTGGAGACAGCACACTCCTCACTTGTGTGTGTTACACCAGACAGTGTATCAAGTAGCTCAGAAAGCTGCTAGCTTTCTGTTGGGGGCCAAAACCAGGAGAAGGCTCTGTAACAGGACCAGGATGCTGTGTAGGCTGTGCTACCAGTTTCATGGTTAGATAGGAATGTTGTTTGGAGCCTTTGGCGGTGTTTATTGTGAATCATAGATTTTGAATAATGGAGCAAGGCT
Organism: Arvicanthis niloticus; assembly: GCF_011762505.2. Taxonomy (NCBI): domain Eukaryota; kingdom Metazoa; phylum Chordata; class Mammalia; order Rodentia; family Muridae; genus Arvicanthis; species Arvicanthis niloticus. Next base: position 5,485,200 of record NW_023044979.1, on the reverse strand, counting down.
CTACCATCAACTCTATCCAACTATTTTTCCTTGGGAAAAAATATCTTCACTTGCTACTCCATCTTAGTAGAAATTGAACATCATGCCACGGAAATGTTAGTGATCCCCAAAAAGACACACATAGGAGCCGATCTGCTGCAAATCACAGGAGGGTCTTTATTCTATTTGACCTAGCTTGCCCCCATTCCCAATGCACCAGCATCAGCCAAGAGTGTTTTGGTGATGGTGGAACCCCATATGTCTATGGGGAAAGGATTTCTTGTAAGCAGCAAGTGGGGAATTGTAGGAGTAGCTAAGGTGGGAGGAGTAAGGAGAGGAAGAGGAGGAGCTAGGGGAGGGTGACATGAGAGGGGGGAACATAGAAGCAGAAGTACGAGTGTCTCTAACAGCCAAAGGTAGTTGGTATATCTAGATTGGGTATTGGGTTACATCTCTGATTGTATAGGCATCTTGTTATTGAGCATTACCAAACATAGAGAGCCTTTGGATAACCTAAGCATTGGCAGAGCCATCTCCCATGCTGGCATCTCATGGGTAGCAGGGCTGGTGTCTCTGACCACCTGAGCAGACTGCTTGAGCTGTGCAGTGGCGGGTACAGCCACAGCCAATTCTGGCCACAGGCCTAGGCTATTCAAGAACATGGCAGGGAATTAAGAAAAGCCTGATTGAATGTTGCCATTTTAAATATCTCTTGCAATCGGGAGGATGTGTGTGAGCATCTAATTGGAAAGCTGCTGTGGTCTTTAACATAATTGGCTGGTGCTGGGAGTCACATCATAAACTTAACTTCACCTCCCCTCTGCATTAGTGGTTGTTAGGCATGGTCTTGTAACCTGAGGTGCAGGTTTGTTGGGGGAATAACCTGGAGACCCTGGTATTGTTTAGGGTGTAACTTGAAAACTCTAGTTTTATTTGGGATTAACTAGAGAGTGAAGCTAGGCTTGGGTTTTGCTGGGGAGAGGGCAATTTGGAAACTAATGCTAGGTACCTGAGTTGCCTAGAAGCCTATAGTTTCTATTCCTGTACAGTGCTCCTGGTATTATACATGCACCTAGAACTTTCTGGTGTAGGTCCTATCATCAAATGACTGAGGAAGAAATAACTAGTTCCTGCTTTTTGAAGGTTCTGCCTGTTATGCAGGCCCCATCCAAAAGTGAACAACTGCAGCATGAAAACATGTTTCTTGGACAATCCTGAAAGACACCAATAATGGGAAATCACCACAGTTCAGAGCTTCATACAGTAGTCATGCTCATGCATTTGTTTGGAAATGTGTGATTATTCACTGAATCATCATCTATAAACAGTGGGATGGCTTAACTCTCAGAGACTTGGAAACAGAACAATTAGAATATTGTTGAGAAAGACATAATAGGAAGAAGTATGTGGATAGATCTCTCACAATGGTCAAAGGATGTAAAGATACTTATGTCCCATGTAAATAGTGATAAGAAGATAAGTTCAGCTGAGTATACACTCAGTAACCAAGTAGTTAGGGTGATCTATTATGTGGGAAGTCAGCTGTGTCTTTAGCATTATCTGTCATTTTCCAATGGGCCCATGAACATAGTAGACATGGTGGATGCAGCGGGGTTTATGCATGGGTACAACAGTAGTGTCTTCCTCTCACCAAGCCTGACATGGCCACATCTGCTGGTGAGTTCCAGATCTACCAGCAGTAGAGACCAACACTGAGCCCTAGATATGGAACTATATCCTGGGTTGACCAGACAGTGACTTGGTGGCAGGTTGACTACATCAGATCATTGCTCTTGGGCAAAGAACAAAGCTTTCTACTTCCTGGAATAGATACATATTCTGCTTATGATTTTGACTTTCATGCACACATTGCTTCTGCCAAATCCATGTGCCTCATTCACCACAATCGCATTCCACACAGTATTGCTTCTGACCAAGGAACTCATTTCACAGCAGAGAAGTGAGACAGTGGGCCAATGATCATAAATTATAATGGTATTAATTATCATTAATACCATATTCCATGTTACCCTGAAGGTGCTGAACTGATAGAAAAATAGAATGACCTTTATAAGGCTCCTTTACACAGCCAGTTATGCAAACAGCCACCTGGAGAGCTGGGCAGGGTCCTAGGCTGTATGTATTTTGAATCAGCTTCCAGTATTTCGTACAGTTTCGCTCATAGCCAAGAATTATGGTTTAAAAAATCAATGTTGTTGGAAACCTGTGTGAAGGTTGCAGTCCCCCAAATGTGAGTGGAACTCAGCTCAAAATAAGGGACCCCCCTTTAGTAGAAGGGCTTCCATTTCTCTGCCTTCATTTTTCTAGACAATGTCCCTGAACATAGGTTGCAGTCTTTGTAGGAGGAGCCAAGGTGAGTGGAGAGGTAGAGGAAGAGGGGGAGGAATGGAGGAAGAGCAAAAGAAAAAGGAGGAGCTAGGGAGGGCGGACATGTAGGAACTATGGAGATCCATGAGGGTATGGAGAGCAGTCGTGGGTAACAACATTTATTTAGGTTAGCTAATTGGAAAACAACTCTCTTTGTATGGGCAAATTGTTATTGAGAATTACTAAAGCCTTTGATTAATCTTTAAGCATTAGAGTCTTATTTTCTTACTGGGCTCGCATGAATGGCCGGATGGTCTGGGCACTGCCCAGTCTTGCAGAGACAGCGTGGAAGATTGGCAGAGACATGTTCCACGCTGGTGTCTCCTGGGTGGCAGGGCTGGTGTCTCTGGCTGGCCATTTCTATCTGCAGTGTGCACGTGGCCTCTGGCCATGGAAGATGGCAGCTGAGCTAGGCAGAGTCGCTGCAGCCTAGACAGTTGGCCTGACCAGCGGCCACTTTTTAAATGTTCACTTCAACAGACCTTATCAAAAGAATGTCCCTGTGTTGAGCTACTTAAACTCAGCACACAAGTCCCATTCTGGCTTCCCTGCCCACATGATACTTAGATATACTATTATGACCAATTAATCCTTTCCACCTGTACCTGTTAAAGCCCTCATATACCTTATTTCTGGAACAATAAAGTAGAATTGACTCAGTGTGCTGGTCTCTGAAGTTAATTTTATAATACTCACAGCCATCTCAAGCCAGATTGCCATGGCTGCTCCCTTTGTCCTCACCATTTGTTGGCTAACAACCACCCAAGAATAAAGAAGACCCACACCAAAGCTACCACCTTTAGTGGCCCAGTTGGATAAAAAATGCTTCCTATTCCTCTGATCTTAAATTCTGTTGGTCTGCAATTATTAGTTATAGAGAGGTGAGCTCTCCTTCCAGGAACTACAGCAAACTTTCAGTCTTCCCAATGGTCAATTTAGGCATCTAAGGCCCTTAACCCAACAAGATAAGAAAGCAATAACAGTGTTAGAAAGTCTGATTAATCACCATGGGGAAGTTAAATTGCTTCTCCAAATGGAGTTACAAAGGCTTATGTCTAGACTGCAGAATCTTTTGTGGTGGTTTTCAATCTTCCTAATGCTGGGACCCTTGAATATAGTTCCTCATATTATGGAGACACCCAAAGCATAAAATGAATTATATTGCTGCTTCTTAATTATAATATTGCAACTGTGATGAGCTATAATATGAATATTTGATTTGCAGTTGATCTCAGGCAACACTTGAGAAAAGGTTCTTAGATTCCCACAGCGGTTGTGACCCACAGGTTGAGAACTAGTGTTTTATGGTATCTCTTCATGATGCAATATCTTGTAATTAAAAGCAATGGAAGCCTACAACAGCCTTACCCAGACAGGATGATGAAGGGCACAGACCGATCAGGAATGAAGGTATGAATCATTCCTCCAGGGAAAGTTCCAGACTGCTGAGGTTATTACCAAGGTTGGGAAAAATACAGCATAGGTAATGGGGGAAGGTCATTATAAATATATATAAAAGCCACATGACTAATTGCAGAAATGAGGATTATAAGTGATGTGAGTGTTCCTGTCATATTTTGTTAATGCTGTATTTCTACAGACAGTTGTGATTAATTTTCTCAATTTCAGGAAATTAATGAAGAGAATATCAATGGTTATCACACTTAAAGTTGCTACACTGAAAAATGTTCCCATGATGCGTTATAACATTTTTATGTGTCTGCACTTGTACAAAAAGTAGTTCAATTGTTTTATGCATAATTTTATGACCTGGTCCAATACATAATGTTTTTTCTTTTTGCTGAAATTTTAACATTTAAACATTATTATGACATGTTTTTTTTTTCCATTTAGAAATTAACCATGACATAAGAAGATATGATTCTGTGTAAAGTTGTTATGGGGTAGAATTGACATTGCTTTCTTGATTGTTGACTCTATTACATCTGGAATTAACTAAAACCCCAAAAGTGACTTTAATCTGAGTCTTGATAGTGGAAGACACAGCTTTAATCCAGGTGTTTGAGTTGAAAAGCCCCAGCTCTAATCTGATCCATGACTTGTACTGCAAGTCTATATAATGACATGGAAGGAGAAGGCTGTGGGAGTAGCTAAGGTGGGAGGAGTAAGGAGAGGAAGAGGAGGAGTAAAGGGAGGAGGAGGACAAGGAAGAGAGGAGCTAAGGGTGAGACTGAGTACAAGAGAGCAGACATGGAGGCTGATGTTCACTTGTGTGTAGCAGTCAAAGGTAGTTGGTATATATAGGTTGGGTACTGGGTTACACCTCTGATTTTAAAGGAATCTTGTTATTGATCATTACTAAATATATAAACTTTTGGATAATCTAAGCATTAGAGTCTCATTTGTACTGAACCCAAGTGGTTGGCAGGATGATCTTGGCAATGCCCAGCCTTGCAGAGTCAGAGTGGAAGATTGGCAGAGCCATCTCCCACACTGGTGTCCCGTGGGTGACAGGGCTGGGGTTTCTGGCTGGCCAGGCAATATGGTGGCTGAGCTGGACAGAGACTCTGCAGCTAAGCCAGTTGGCTTAACCAGTGGCTGCTTTTTTTAAAATAATTACTACAACAGAAGGCGTTCGCTCTTTAGGTGCTTCTTCTCAACTTGATAGCAACTCCATTCACTGACATCAGGGCCACCTTATTTGGAATTTCAGCTTATTCTAAACTTAAGCTGAGACATCAAGCCTTGTGGGCTGAGCAACTACTGTATCCTTGCACTTGGCCTTTATAGCTAGTTATTATTGAATTAGCTAGACCATCACAGCCCTAAGTCATCTAAACAATAGCCTTTAAGTAAAGAGACATTTATTCTATTAGTTTGGTATTATATAGAACTCTGACTAATATACTAGACAAGTACTGAATACTTTTAGAGCAGTTTGGCCCTCACAACCATCTCAGCTCAGATACAAATTCAAAGTGGACACCTTCCCTTAACCTTTTGTTCAGGTGCTTTGATGCTGGGCTGTTACAGCTATTGGAAAAGAAAGTCAATTGCAAACATGTAAAGTATCACAGCTGTAACACAAATAATACAATTATATGAGGACCTCACAAAGAGAGACACAATATTAAGTGAAGAATGAGAAACCAGATGTCTTAGCTTTGTAGGACGAGACCTAGCACCCCTACTCACATGAAGATCAGGTGACAGGAGATTCTTTTAATCATTGATTTTATAGCACCAGTCTGGAGACCCATAAGGTTTCTTGTCCCACACATTGACTCGGTGACTCACTGTGAGGCTCAGAAATCAGATTCTTTCTAGGGATCTTCACAAGAATAAAGCACTGGAAGAAACACTTCTTCAGTGTGCTGTGAGATCTCCAGCAGTTAAAAAGCAGTGTTAACTAACCCTCTCCATTCTTAGCCTTGCAGAGACTCACTCTCCACCAGATGCATGTAAACCCTGAGGTGGGCTCTATTCTCTCCAGCTAGTAGTAAAGTTCCTCTCAACATTGATAAACTGGATGTTCACAGTTCTCTTAAGTACCTTCACAACCAGGAGGGTCTTCTCAACTGTATATGTCACCTGATGGGGCCTCAGGCCCTACAGAGATTTACATACTAATGAGATACCTGAAGGCCAGAGGGTGGAGCCAATTAAGCATTCTTCCCCAGCTCCTCCCCCCTCTCTCCCTCCCTATTTAATTCAGGTCTTCCCTGGATTTTATGGGATTGCACATTCAGATACAATCACCATCTGCCATGACATTAAAGCCTGTAAAAACCCAAGGACTTTCTCGTGTCATCGGGGCTTCGACATGAGAAAGAAGGACAAGGCCTTTAATGAACCCCTGTAGCCACAGCCACTGCGCCTAACTTCCTACCTGGAGGAACCCACAGCATTCCCAACCACAGCTACCCACACCTCTTCACAACCAGGAGGGTCTTCTCAAATGTATTTGTCATCTGATGGGCCTAATATGCATTGCTATCCTAGATGCGAGGTGACAAATCTGTTGCAGAGTGATGATCAGTGATCCTGTGGCTGGATCCTGAACTCACAGGAGTCTTCCATGGATGTGTGGCAGTGTAAGACAATTAGCACGCCTACCTCATGTAGCTGTCACTACAGGTTTGCAGAGTTTTCTCTTTGATTGGGAGTGATCCAGATCACTTGGTTGGAAGGACAAAAGTCAAGTGTAGTGTGGGCAGGAAAGATGTGTTCTCCATTAAGTAAATTTGTTGCAGTCTCAGAGGATGCACATGACAGCTACAAATCTCTTTAACTCGAATTCTAGACAATCTAATTCCTGCTTCTGGCCACTGTGGGAATTGTATGCATGTGGTGCAAAGACATTCAGCAAGCTGAACAACCATGTATTATTTTTCTTTTAAAATAAATGTTATCATTTTGATTGTTATGTTCCATATAAGTGGTAATTGTTATCCACCTTGCCAGTGTAGTTTTTATCATGTGCACTGCTCCTCAGGGAACTCTGTTCTCTTGCACATTTATTTAATTTAAAAACATATTCATAGGTATGATAATTTATTTTTGTTTAATGGGATCAAAGACCTAGTCTGATTCACAAGTACTGTACGACTACACTTATATACATGCTTATAACCCCAGCACCCAGGAGTTGGAGCGGAAAGAAAAACATTTAAGCACATCTTCAGTCAGGACACAAAGAGTTTGAGATCAGCCTGGATCACAGTTTATCAGTAATTGCATGTAGTGAGAACAGCACATTGGCCTTTCCCGGCATCAAATGGTAACACTCATCAGATGGCTTCTCTGTGGTCCTGTCGTCGTCGTCTTCTTCTTCTTCTTCTTCTTCTTCTTCTTCTTCTTCTTCTTCTTCTTCTTCTTCTTCTTCTTCTTCTTCTTCTTCTTCTTCTTCTTCCTCCTCCTCCTCCTCCTCCTCCTCCTCCTCCTCCTCCTCCTCCTCTTCTTCTTCTTCTTCTTCTTCTTCATCTTCTTCTTCTTTCTTCTCCTGCTCCTCCTCCTCCTCCTCCTCCTCCTCCTCCTCCTCCTCCTCCTCCTCCTCCTCCTTCCTTCTCCTTCCTTCTCCTCCTCCTTCTCCTCTTCCTTCTCTCTCCTCCTCCTCCTCCCCCTCCTCCTCCTCCTTCTCCTCCTCCTCCTCCTCCTTCTCCTCCTTCTTTTTATTTGGCCTAGATTCACATTGAATATTGTATAATGATTGTAATTTTCAAATATCCTAAGCTTTGTAGTTTTAGCATAAAATTTCTGTATTTCTCCTGATGTAAACCAAATTGGTTCTTCTCTGTAAACTTTAACTTACAAAAAATGAGAGACAATCTCATGCCAGTTTCAGTGGAAATTAGATAAATAAAGAATACAGTGAAGTTCCTCGTGTTGTAGGAACTTTTATTTGTGTGTGCCTCTGTGTTTCTGTGTTGTTTGGGTGTCTGTGTTCATTCTGTGTGTGTGTGTGTTTGTTTGGGTGTGTGTGTGTTTCTGTGTGTGTGTGTCAGTGTGTTTGTCTGTGTGGGTTTGTTTGTTTATGTGTGTGTCTGTCTGTCTGAGTGGGGTGTGTGTGTGTGTGCACTTGATGACACCTGTCCTGGGGATTTTTATAGCCTTTGTATACACAATTTGATAGATCCAGGTATGTTAAAGGAATAGATATTTCACAGTCACAGTGCGTGATATGTGCGGCCGATTCCCTCATTCTCAAGCTTTCTCAATGGATCTACATGTAATCCATAACTCACACAGAATATTAGTTCCAATCAGCATCTTAGGTGTCTTTCAAGGGTCCATTTTATGTAATTCAGATCCTCTGGTTTGCACAACCACCACAAATACTTGAGCTACCTTCCTTACCTCATTTGAAGAAATAATTGTATGTCAGTGTGTCTTACATTCCTGTATTTTGCCTTTCCCAGTCTTCAGGTTTCTCACAAATTCTCCTGTCTTTCCATGAATCCGTCTCTGGTGATGCTGTGACAAGATGAATATGAGTGGGCTGGCATTGTAGTCACCTTTGAGAGGATATCTGTCCTTTTCGGTGTTTGTACAATGGATCCTTCTACATTGTTAAACTCACCAAAGGGGTGACATAGAAAGAGCAGCAGTTATGGTGCCTCAGAGAAGAGTCTTTCTAAGGGGACAAAATCAAACAAAAGAGGTGACAAAGATTCTTCAAATAAGACAGTCATGGAAGGCAGCACACATGGAAGGATTCTGTTATGTGAGTCAGGCAACATCCACAATACACAAAAGCCAGACTGTTAGGACCATCATTTCGATTAAGGATGTAGTTAAGAACATAATTAGGGCAGTATTATGCATATTATAGGGAGAAAATAGGCAAGAGTACCACCTTAAAACCAATGTCGTGCTTTGTATTGGGTGTTAGAAGACTGATATTTTTGGCCTTCTTGTAAGGCTGTGCCCTTCCACCAGCCATGAGCAGGCCTGAGAGACCTTGTTTACCACAACAGACCAAGTGATAGGATCTAGGTGGATTTACCCACCTTAGCTGCACAAAACACAGAAGCAGAACTGCCCCTGGGCTTGCCTTGAGATATCTCTGGCAGTGACCTAGAATGGATTATGGATTATCCCACCCATCTTTGGCTGAAACCAGTAGGGGTGTGGGGTTAGGCCTCCCCCCTTTAGATTGAGACCTGAACATTAAAGCTGAGAGCCTTGATCAGAAAACTTTGTCTTGGCCTCATCTCTTCTTGCCTTCCATCCCCTTTCATTCTCAGCCCCCCTTTCAGGTGAACCCAGTTGATTCTTGGCCACAGGTGGCTACATAAGGCTAGCAGTTTGGTGAAAAAATATTGAGGAATTTTGGACAACCCATTATAAGTTTAGATTCAACCACAGATTCTCTTCTATTACAATCTTGTGTAATATATGAAGAATTAAATTTTGAGGAAATACTCCTAGCATCATTTTTAACATGGGTTATGTTTTATAAGGTGAATTGTGCATCTATTATGAGTTGGACAATATTCCATAGCCCTTCACAAAAGGATATAACTTGAGCCAGCTGTTTGCTTTCTCAGAACCCTGCATGAAGAGCAGGTACCTGCTGCTCCTACATCACATTTAAATCAGGGAGCAGGCATGGTTAGTGTAGTGAAGGACACAGTCTATTAGTGAGAAGTACTCTTTGATAGTGAGATGGTGTTCTATTTTGGTAAATATGGCTTTAAGATTTGGCGTCAGTATTTAATAAAGTTGTTCAGTTTTCCTCAGCTGTATGTAGATCTTGCCAAGCTGAAGTAAGCAAAGGGTTTTTCCTTGATCGGGGATATTTAGATGCATCTATATATGACAAAGAGAATAAAGAGTGGGAATTTATTTTCTAAATAAGATTTCACAAGATCAAACATAATTTTTGAAGACTCTTGTCCCTTCACTTGCTAAAGAGACACACTGCATTCTGAAAGTGATCATACTTTACATATGCCTGCTTAAGATTACACATTTAGCAAAATCAGCTTCTGTTGACCTTCTGTTAAGGTCTGTTGAAATTTTGTCTAGGTTATCACTTGATCTTCTGAAGAATCTCTGTATCTTCAAGTTTTTCTTTGTACTGTTTTCCCTCTTAGTGAACATTACTCGATATCCTTTCTTGGGCTGAGTGTGACTTCCCTTGGAAGCTCTGAGGGATACATCCCTGTATTTGACTCTCCTCAATGTAGACTGGACACAGGATAGGATAAAACTTAGATTATAACCAGTTTGCCATAAATGTTGATCTGAAGATAGAGACTTTAATCCCATAGGTATTTCCCAAAACTTTTATGATCTAAGTGCCTTAAATACCTGTTGCCAGGTAACTGGAGTAGAGTTAAACAGAATGCTAAGAAATAACCAGGATATTCTTCCTCTTGGGGGTCACATTGATCGATTCCTCCACTGCACACTGAGTACTGGGCTATGGAAGCTGTTCACCTTGATTACAGGAAGAAGAAGGCAAGTGCTGTGAGGAAAGCTCATGTAAGGTCTGGAGTCAGGTCCTGTAACTGCAGGATCATTGCTCTCAGAGGGGAGGAGCAGGCAGCTGAACAGCCAGAGCTGGAATGCTGGGTTCTCCCCCAGGGCTGGGTGGGGTGAGATTCCTCTTTGAAGACAGAAACAAATGCTAATCGAGTGCAAATGACTCCTGAGCTCTGGAAAACATCTGACCCTGGTCTGGAAGCACACTTTAGTCTTGAGGAGTGGTAAGACTCACTGGCCTATCAAGGCTTCCAGACAGACCTGCCAATCAGACAAGGAGGTGGGTTCTTCTGGGTGCCATTCTGCAAGTTAACAGTGCCTGTGCAGGCTTGAATGTACATCTGTGCCCTGCTCTGAGCTCTGCTGTGGGTGCTGTGTGAAGACCTCAGGGAAGCTCTGAAATTGAGTCATGGTGAGCACAGGATCACTGCCCACAATGGGTAGGGGCAGGTGGCTGAGCAGTGGGAGCTGGGGTGCTGGGTCCTCTCTGGGGCTGCATGGGAAGCATCAGTCTGATGTGACCACCGGTGAGGTCTCTGGTGATGCTCCTCTTGTGTTAGATCAGGAAGTGACGTCTGAGTAACTTCACTATCATGGCTGATTCTGAATCTGCCCCAAACATTTGAAACAGTTGCTTTCTTGGAGAAACACAGGCAGTTTCTTTGACTCTGCAGCACATGTGTCCAAACCCTTTTGTCTTTTACAATATACATTAAGAAGACAGGCATAAACCTGATAGATGTGCTTTCATTCCTCACTTTTTTTTGTTTCGTTCAATTTTTGTTAATTTTTTCCATTGCAGTTTTTTATGTTACTTTACTTTTTATGTTTTGTGTTTGATTATTATGTGGAAAAGGGACTTTTTTTCTTCCAAATTGTTGGGTGATTTGGATCTTCTTGTACATTAACAGGCATCTTCTTTGTCTCAGGGAAATTTTCTTTTATGATTTCATTGAAAATATTTTCTAGACCTTTGTGCAGATATTCTTCTTTTTTCTATTCCAATCATCTGTAGTTTTTCCTTTCTCATATGTGGCAGAATTCCTGGTTCTTTAGGGCCAGATTTTTTTTTTTTTTTTTTTTTTTTTTGGTTTTTCGAGACAGGGTTTCTCTGTGTAGCTCTGGCTGTCCTGGAACTCACTCTGTAGACCAGGCTGGCCTCGAACTCAGAGATCCACCTGCCTCTGCCTCCCAAGTGCTAGGATTAAAGGCATGCACCACCGCCGCCGGGCCAGAAAACTATTAGAATCCACATTTCTTTGATGATATATCCATTTTGTCTTATTCATCTTTAACGTTTGAGATTCTCTCTTCCTTTCCTGTTCCACAGAGCAGGACCTTGTCTCTGTAGTTGTCACTGCACAGGCAATTTCAATGCTCTGCTCTCAGGGACTTAGCAACTGCTTAAGTCATTCCCTGCCTCCATCACCTGCTGCTGTTGTCAGGTGTGCTTTATATACAGAAACCACCAGCTACACAGCTTTCTCTGTTTGTTCCCTGTCTCTGTTCTCTGCACATGCCCCTCTCTATTCTCTTTCTCTACTCTCAGGGCTCTCTCTCTGCTCCTTGTCTGTCTGCAGATCCTCTTGTGCATCTCCTATCCCTTCCCCCAAATAACCTATTTTGTACTGTATCTGTTGCTTTTTTTAATTTCTCAGGACCTGCTGTGATAGGATAGCTTGGATTTCTTGGTGACATATTTTCCTGGTTGTTATTTATTATATTCCAATGCTCGTGTCTAGGCCTCTGGGTTTGAAGTGATTATTGATTTGGGTACTGATTTTTGAATTTGTCTGGTTTGGGTGGGAGTTTTGTTTCTGGGTTACTGTTTAATGTATGGATTTGCAGAGAGCCTTGGCTGAGTGTTGCCTCATTTACTGACCTGTTTGTTTGTTTGTTATGTTCAGGAGGGAATGCTTGCTAATGTTGAAAGCTCAGAGAAAAGATGGGCAGGAAGAGATGTACTTAGTAATCTACTAGGAGACTTTGTCATTAGCGATGTTAAGCTGCTTCTGGTGTTTAGTACAGTAAAATTGTGAAAATTGCATTCAGGATAACAAATATGGTGGTAGATCAATGGAAAGTATACCTTGTGTCCGTTCCGGCATGGCATGTGGGTGAACAGGAACTCTTTGCCCAAGTGGGGGCTGTAATACAGGGATGAGGTAGGAAAGGAAAAGCAAGTGGGGATGGTCTGCAGTATCTTTAGGAGATATGCACAGTTTTTGAGATTGTACAAAGTCCACTTGAGGAGACATCCTATGTCAAAACCCACTTATCAACAGCCAATCAAGGTACAACAGCAGGGTTTAGCTACATATAGATAACTAATAAACCTTAAAGAAGAAAAAAAAAGTTATCCTACCCATCATAGTTGTCAGATGGTTTTGCCCCTTTGTTTGATTCTTGCAAATTATGCCAGACATGCCGTATCTAAATAATTAAGTTGCTGACCTGTATATTAATTCCCCAATCTTGCTGTAGCTGCAATAAACACTCAGCACCCCTAGACCCAGTCTCTCAGTTTGGACCTGATGTGAGATTGACTGGTGCAAATTATTGTTACTCAGCTCATAATACAGACCTTTGTATATTTTCATTGCAATAGGTTCTTGGTGGTGATTGGGGTTCCAGTGACCTAGGCACAACATCTTGGTGCACGGACTGGAACCCCAAAACCCTCAGGAATCCCAGCTGAAGGGTTGAAAGGCTGCCTCTTAAGATGTGTCATTGTTCTTTGTGTAAGTGGCTTGTCTGTTAGATTTGTGTTTGTGTTTCTTGGGTTTTAGATTTTTCTTGAGTATTTTCGGAGGGAGATGACAAAAGTGACTGTGGAAGCACAGTATAGTGGATGCACTGGAGAGTTGAAGCCAAAAAGGGCTTGGAAGATATTCCAGGGCCTGGTGTAGGGGACAGTGTGCCTCTGGTCTTAATTTCTGGGAAGGTTAGAGCAGACTTGGAACCCTGCTACAGGGCTCACAGCTGCCATCCTGTCTTTATTTTCTCCTCTGTCCAAGTGGAGGAATCTGCTGGGTAGCCTCTTCTTCCCCTCTTGTGGCTGTCTGTTATGTGTGGCACTTTATTATTCTGTGACTGAGAGAGGAAATGTGACTGTATCCATTCCAATTGATTTAGTTACTTGTCCCTCACCTTGGGTTAAACCCTTCTTACCAATAAAACTAAGACCCATTGAATACTCCATGACAGAAAACTCAATCATGTTCTTCCTACCCTGTTTTATATGGTGGAAAGGACAAATACCTCATTACCCCCTCTCGTTCTACCCTGGATCCAGTCCATATGTGACTCGGTAGTTTGGTAGTTGTCATTAGATGGAAGGTTGTTCTTCATCCATTCCAACAGAGTTAGCATATCTTTCTTGGACCAGATATCCTATTTTGGGGGGAGGCCACTTTCAGGTCTGTGGGGCAATCTGCTTCTCTATCCATCTTCCAGCTGTTTTAGCCACATCTTTCGTAGCACTCCCTTGGGAACCCAAGCTTAAAGACACCTCACCCAAGAGCAGCACAGACTCTGAATCTTCCATTCCAGTATATTCTTCCCTGCTCTGAGCAAGTGCCCTTCCCATTTTGTCCTGGCTCAGCCACGACTCCAAGTCCCTCGTAGGGTAGCATGGCCTCCTGTAATTGATATGGTTAGCTCATTGGTTTGGGGTTGCTACAACTTCCTCATTTATTATTGTGTCTGTGTCATAGTTGTCTTAAGTTCTCAGCATTTTAGAACTACAATCATCTGAAGCAGCCTCAATCGAGGGCATGCACTCATCAGAATGGCTGATTGCTATATCTGTGAAAGATAGTGTTAATGATTGATTAGGAAGCCTCTTCCACTGATGCTGGCAATATCCCTAAACCAGTGGTCCTGGGCTCGATGAGAGAGCAGGATGACCATGAGACAGTGACCAAGCAAAAGAGCAAGCCAGGAGACAGTATGTGTCCATGCTTTTTGCCTTCAGTTTCTAATCTAAGCTCCCAAGACTGTGATCTGACAGAACCATGTACAACAAACATTTATTACCTGAGATGCTTTGCTTAGAGGATTGAATCACAGCAGCAGAGTAGCAAGTTAGAACAACAAAATGGTATCAAAGGGTTATTTTGCTTCTGGACAGAATCTATGTTGTGGATTGTATTCTTGTGGACAGGACAAATTTTGGGTAGAAAGGTTTTTGGAATGGTTGGTGTCTTTACTCTCCACTGGGGGTCCTGCCTGACTGCAGATGTGGCCTCTTCAGCATCCATATCTAACTGCTATGCATCTCAGCTAAGATCAACCCCATAGAGTCCTTGTCATCCTCCAATTCATGGTCTCTGGCACATCCTAAGTGTATGCCCTCCCCCCAGCCAGCTGCAGATTTTGACTCAATTTGCCCTTCTGGCCCTCTCTTGTCTCTCACCACACCTGTTGCTGGTTCTCCCAGATTTCCCCTTTCTTATCTGCTCTCCCATCCAGTTCTCTCTCTTCCATCTTCCTCCTATGATTGCTTTATTCCCCCTTCTTAGTGAGATTCAACTATGTTCATTTGTGCCTTCCTTCTTGTATTGCTTCTTTGGGTCTTTGAAGTGTAGTGTGGGTTTCCTTTTTTATGCTTATTATTCACTTGTAAGTGAGTACATACATGCATGTGCTTTTAGGTCTGGGTTATCTCATTCAGGATAATAGTTTCTAGTTGTATCCATTTGCCTTCAAAATTCATGATGTCCTTGGATTTTATACCTGAATAGTTTTTCCATTTGTAAATGAACAACATTTTCTATATCCATATTTTGTTTGAGTGACATCTGGGATTTTTTCAGTTTCAAGCTGTTATAAATAAAATGGCTATGAACTTTGTGAAGTCCCTACTCTAGGTCCCCTGCCCGCACAGAGTCCCTCCATCCAAAATCCTCTGTTTCTCATTTGAGAAGGTGTGGACCCCTGGGTATCTCCACACCGTAGTGCATCAAGTCTCTGCTGGGTTAACTTCATCCTTTCCATTGAATTCAACATGGCAGCCCAGTTCAGGAAGCAGATTCCAAAGATAGACAGCAGCTTTAGGAACAGCCCCTGGTACAGTTGTTGGGGGACCATCATGACAACTGAGCTGCACATCTGCTACTTATGGGCCAGGATCCTTTTTCCAGCCTGTGTGTGTTATTGTTTGTGGCTTTGAGTGTCCCCAAGGATCAAGGTTAGTTGAGACTGTTGGTTTTCCTGTGGAGTTTCTAACCTCTTCAGGACCCTCAATCCTTTCCTCAACACTTCCATCTGAGTTACCAAGGTTCATGCAATGTTTGACTGTGGATCTCTGCTTCTGCTTCGGTCAGCTCCTGGGTGGAGCATCTCAATGGACAATTATGCAAGGCTCCTGTGTGTGAGCATCACAGAGTATCCTTAATAATGTCATGGATTCAAGCTTGTCCATGGGTGTCTCCAAATGAATGCGTTTTTATTGGCCATTCCTTCAGTCTCTGCTTCAGCTTTACTTCAGCATTTCTTTTAGACAGGACAAATTTTGTACGGGGTGTCTCCAGTGTTGTGGTTGAATCTGATCCTTCAGCTTTCTTCTCATGCTCCCATTTGGACTCTGTCCCTAAATCACATAAGATACTGTACACATATTTGCTATTCAATAATATCCTATTTTGCAGACCTGGTGGTTTTATATTTTTAACTTTATTCATTCTGTTTTTGGTTTTCTTGACCAAATTTTTCTGTGAAGCCCTTCCTGTTCTGATTGTAGATATAGAAACAACATAAGCCACTTGACATGGTTTTGCTAAGTAAGCACATGCTTTTGTGCTGCTCTTCATCCACATCTTTAATTTTGAAATTCAGCCTAATATATAGATTATATTCTATGTCTCTGAATGGCTTCTGCTCCTGTCATCAATATTATCTGATGCTTCAGATTCACTGAATTGCAGGTGTATGCTGTTCTGCCTAACTCTTATGTTTGTTGTGAATTTTTGAATAAATAAGTGTATTATAGCTGGGTGCATGAATATGAATATGCATGTGTGCCTCATCTTTACTGTTGTCAGAAGATGGCCTCAGAACCCTTGATCTTGAGGATATGTACAGCTGTCGGTTCACATGTGTATGCTAGAAATTGACTACCATTATGTGGAAGACCAGCAAGATCTTTCAACTCCTGAGCTATGTCTCCTGAACTATGTTCTTTATTTCTGATCAACATATACATTAATAATATTTTCATCTGTCTATTTTTACCTGTTTAAACATGAATTCCCTTTTATTAAAATTTAATTAATATTGCTGTTTAAACTGGTTCACTACATGTTTTTGCAAGAAGAATACAGAACTGCAGTGAATGCATAATTCTTTGCAGGAACTTCAGTAAAGAACTGTGAGTTCATTCTATCATTTTTGATTCCCGCTTTATTTTTGTAGCAGAGTGAAGTTCCTAACATGTAACTTTTGCTGTCCTGAAACTCATTACATAAACTGTGCTGGGATGCAGCTCAATGACATACACACCTGCCTGTACCTCTTTGATTAAAGACATGAGCAAATACACACAGTTTGCCCATCACCTTTGTAGTTAGTAATTGTTCATCCAGCTTTTCAGATGTGTGCTCAGTACAGTTGATCTCTTTCCTTCTGCATATCCCTCTCAATTGCCATTTGTGTTGCAAGGCTATATCCTATTCAAAGGGTTCAGAAGTGACACAGGAAGCCTTATATTTCAATTTCCTTGTAAACTGCCATGGTGATTATATTATAATTTGTGTGTCAGCAAATAAGTGGATGAATCATGTGAATTATAAGGTTATATTGTCTAGGAGGCATAACTTTACTTTTTAGTGATGTCAGTAGCAGGCTTTGTGTTGTACACATGTGTGTTATATTTTAGGAAACAGTGAGTTTCGATGATGTGCATGTGAACTTTACTGCAGAAGAGTGGAATTTGCTGGATCCTTCCCAGAAGAATCTCTACAAAGATGTGATGCTGGAGACCTACTGGAACCTCACTGCTATAGGTAAGACTGAATTTTCTTTTCCTTCTTAAATTAAGGGAAAATGTTTCTGTGTTACTGATGATCATCTCTTATTTCAATAGAGAACAAGTAACATTGAGTTGAATAAATCAGGTTTATTGCTGTGAAAATACAGAGTAACTTGAATTTTGCCTAATTCCAATGCCATATCATTCATTTTCTGGTACCTTGGTTTCAGGCTATAATTTGGAAGACCACCATACTGAAGAACAACATCAAACTTCTAGAAGTCATGAAAGGTAACTTTAATGTTTAAGCGAATACAAATATGCCTGTGAGGAAATTTTAATATGATCTGCAAGCTTTAAATGAATGCAAGTGTGTAAAATATCAGTCCTTTTATTGTAGCTATGATTTTGATATTCTACCAAAACAATGTATCTCAATGTCAGTTATCTGATTTGTGTTTGCAAGGCATTTGTGTAAGAAAGAAGAGAAGGAAACAATGCCTTAAGTGATTCCTTAATTTGATATGTATTTCCATTAGAGCTAGGTTCTGGAACTACTAATATGTATAGTCTCATAACATTGCACATTGAATAGTGATAAACATGTATCCATAACCTTCTAATAAGCAAATAGTCCATGATAAAGTTGGTGATGCTCATATTCTTGTTGTGAAACTTTTAAGTTTATGGCAAGGTCAATTTATGAGAGTCAAGAATGCTGTCTTGGGGAAACATTCATCATGTCTGCAATGAACAAAAAGTCAATGTGTGTGAATTCAATGTGAAAACCTTTCATTTGTTCTTCCTTTTTAATGGGTATATCAAGTGTCAAAATGGATGAAACCATGTGAGCATAGAGATACTAAAAGGCACAATGTACCTCTATCTATTTCAGAACAATGAGAAGATATATAGCATTCTGTCTTTGGTAGACATTCTGAATATGATAGGTGTTTGCAGTTAATTGGTTTTCTGACTTTACTGGGAACATTGCCAATGTCACATTGCAGAAAATCTCCATAGGTACTAGAAGTTTGGAAATTCTTCTGTTCATCCTGGTTCACAGTGTTCCTGTGGTTTGATTCACACTACAAGAAAAATTAAGAATGCTATCAATGTTGTAATGCTCTGAATTGTTTTGTATTTCTTCAGACATGTGAAATACATCATATAGGAATCGCATATAGAAAAAGCAGGCTATAAATGTGAGCCATGTAATACAGGCTCTTACTATCATAGGCATTTTCAATGAGGTAAAGCAACCCACAGTGAGCAAGTACAACCATGAACATCAAAGGGATAAAACCTTATGATCTGAGTGTTCTTTATTATTAGACCAACTGTAAAATCTATTCATATTGGTAAAATGATTGCTCAGGCTAATGAATGTGGTAAAGCTTTCACATGTACCCATTACTGTTGCAGGCATGAAAGAAGTTATACTGGAGAGAAACTGTATGAATGTAACCAATGTGGTAAAGCCTTTTCATGTCACAGTCATCTCCAAAGACATAAAAGAACACACACTGGAGAGAAACCTTATGAATGTAATCAGTGTGGTAAAGCCTTTTCATGTCACAGTCATCTCAAAAGACATAAAAGAACACATACTGGAGAGAGACCTTATGAATGTAATCAATGTGGTAAAGCCTTTTCTTGGCACAGTCATCTCCGATCTCATAAAAGAATACATACTGGAGAGAAACCTTATGAATGTAATCAATGTGGTAAAGCCTTTTCCTGTCACAGTACTCTCCAAAGACATAAAAGAACACATACTGGAGAGAAACCTTATGAATGTAATCAATGTGGTAAAGCCTTTTCAAGGCCCAGTCATTTCCAATCTCATAAAAGAACACATACTGGAGAAAAACCTTATGAATGTAATCAATGTGGTAAAGCCTTTTCATGTCACAGTGGTCTCCAATATCACAAAAGAACACATACTGGAGAGAAACCTCATGAATGTAATCAATGTGGTAAAGCCTTTTCCTGTCACAGTAGTCTCCAAAGACATAAAAGAACACATACTGGAGAGAAACCTTATGAATGTAATCAATGTGGTAAAGCCTTTTCAAGTCACAGTAATCTCCAATATCATAAAAGAACACATACTGGAGAGAAACCTCATGAATGTGATCAATGTGGTAAAGCCTTTTCATGTCACAGTAGTCTCCAAAGACATAAAAGAACACATACTGGAGAGAAACCTCATGAATGTGATCAATGTGGTAAAGCCTTTGCATTTCAGTGTGGTCTCCAATATCATAATAGAACACATACTGGAGAGAAACTGAATGTCATGAATGATGTAAATCCTTTCCAGGACACAGTCATCTCTGAATACACAAAAGAAAATGTGCAGGAGAGAAACATTATGAATGTAGTCAATGTGGTAAAGCCTTTGCATGTCACTGTAATCTTCGAACACTTGAAGGAACACACACTTTAGAGAAACCTTAAAAAATGTAACAAATGTGGTAATGCCTTTGCATATCTATGTAATCTCCAAACACATAAAAGAACACAAAATGAGCAGAAACATATTGATTGTACTAAAGTCGGCAAATGGTTTACATGCCACAGTGGTTTCTGGATACAGAAATGAACACATATGAGAGAGAAACCATCTGAAAGTCATCAACATGTTAAAGCCTCTGCATGTCCTAATCATTTTTAAAAGCATGAAAGAATTTATAGTAAAAATAAACTGTGGTGATCTAAATTTGTTTGACCCTAAGAAGTGGGAATATTAAGAGATGTCCCTTGTGGGAGATTTTACCTTTTTGAAGGAATTGAATTATTAGGGTGGTGGTCTATGTAGCTCAGGCCAGTACAAAACAGACCCTGCTACCACTTGGCTGGAAGACAGCCTCTTCCTGAATGCCTTCACATGAGGATGCAGAACTCTCAGCTCCTTCTCCAGCATCATGGCTGCCTGCATGCTGACATTCCTGCTATGATGGCAATGGGCTAAACATTTGAAACTGTAACCCAGGCCCAATTACATATTTGCCTTTAGCACAGTTGCCATGGTTACAATGTCTCTTCTTAGCAATGGAAATTCTATCTAAGACAGAAGTTGGTCCCCCAGACTTAAGCATTGCTATGATAGGCCTGACTGAGGTTTTTTGTTTTGATTTATGGAGCAATGTGGGTTTTTAGACTTTGGATTTGTATATGCATTAAGTGGAACTTACTGGGCCGTCCTAGTAAGAATATGGAACACATATGTACTGAAGGTAATTTAGACTTTGTGTATAGTTTCTATGATGTTTTGCTGAAGAATGTTGCTGCCTTTTGCCCCTGTCTGTAGAGTGTCCTTGAAGATAAGGTAAAGAGGTTGATGTTCATTGCATTGACAAAGGAGGTCTCAGTGAAGCCAGAAAAACCTTTGACCTATGTTTAGTCTCATGATGATTTGAGCAAGCATAGTAATCTTACAGAGAAAAAATATAAAATCTTAGGTCAAAAGAGAAAATCTAACCAGGAAGCTGAATGAAGCTAAATTCTGTAATCAATGATTTTAAATGATATTAAAGGAATGGTGAAATTAGTGCAAGATTCCACCCACCTAAACTCATGGATGTGAAGTTGGACAAAGGAGAACTGTATCATGTTAGGCATTATTATTACCTATTTGTTGTTTTCATGTGGACACAAGAGTTACCAGTGTGTGTGAAGTTGACAATTCATGGATTGTGATTACTATTCTGGGTTATCATTTTAAGATCTAAAATAAAATACTTAAGTACAGGCATGGAGGTACGCACCTTAAATCCCAGATAAACATCAAGCAGATCTCGGATTTAAGTCTTCCTGGTACAGAACATGTTTTAAGTAAGGAAAAGCTTAGGTATGGGCAAGTGTTACACACGTATTACCCAGCATTCAGAAGACAGAGCCATGCAGATCTCTGAGCTCAAGGTTCATCTACAGAGCAAGTTTGAGGACAGCCGAGCTTAGGCAGTGAAGTTGTTGAAAAATAGAAAGCTGGTGATGATGTAATCGAAGGGGCCATGTTCCAGCCCCAGCAAGCAGAGGAAGTCAGAAACTTTGTTCATTTGGCTCTGCTTTTAGAGGAAAGAACAGAAGGGACGACTGAGACAATTGATGCTGGTTGGCTGTAGTTAGAAAATTAGTGGGGATGAAGAAGAAACCAGCACCACTGAGGTGAAATCTTCTGGTAATTGTTTTCTGAGAGGAGAAAGAAGTTGTATTCCAGAGGGAGCCAAGGTTGTCCCTTGTGGTGCAGCTTGACTCAGTCCTGAGTAATAGTCATCCAGGTGACCCTGGTTTTAAGGCAGTAATGTTTCATACAATGCAGCTGAGGCTTGGCATCATGAAGGGAGCATGAGATGAACGCAGTTAAGACTGTTTGTCACAGAAGAACCCAGCATATTGAAGATGTCAGTCCCGTGGGATGAGCAGAAAGAACAGCAGCAGCAGTTGAGTGGAGTCAAGCAGAACCTAGTGTACTATAGAGGGAAGAGCTGGAGAGAGACCCAGCTTCTTTTGAGGAGGGCAGAAGATCATCTGTGGATCCAGATACTGGAACAAGAAGCTGTAATTTTGAAGTTACTTTGGAGACCCCAAGAGTTTTAGATTCCCAAGTTATAAGATACCTTCTTAGGAACACTACTTTCAGGAAATAAAATCAGCCAAAGAGAAAGAATTGTGATGCAGTGAGCAGGGCAGGAAGGAGTTGGAGATCTGAAGAACACTTTGACATCAGACATGGAGATGCAGAGTTTGGAGATTTCCTTGCTGGCTTTTGGTCTTTTGGCCTAGTATTTCCTCACAATGGTGATTAGGAATGATGACCTATATCCTGTGAATTTGGATGGATATCATGTGCTATCTGTTTTGTAAAGTATAAGGAATTACAGTTACATGATTGGAATGATCTCAGAAGACACTTTGCACTTTGGACTTTCAATATTTATGAGATTTCTATAGATGATGAGGACTTTTAATTTGAACCTCACATATTTTGCATTATGCTATTTTTAAATATGGTCTCCATACACTCATGTGTGTGTACAATCGCATGGGGGCCAGGCAGTGGAATGTGGTAGTATAAATATGCTAGGCTCATGGAGTGGGAAGAATTTATTATGAGATGTGGCCTTGGAGGAAGTGCATCACTGAAGGCTTTGAAGTTTCCACCCAGTGTAGAATGGGCCCTTGTATTAGCTCCCTGCAGACAGTCTCTTCCTGGCTGCCTTTGCATCAAGATGCAGGACTCTCAGCTTCTTCACCAGCATGATGTTTTCTTGCATGCCTGTCTTGCTTCCTACTATGATAAAAAAGGACTAAATCTCTGAAACTGTAAGCCAGTCCCAATTAAACTGCTGCTTTTATAGGAGTTGCCTTGTTCATGATTTCTCTTCATAGCAATGGAAACACTAAGACAGAAACCCTGTGAGTGTATTTAATACAGTAAAGCCTTTGCACAATTCTCTAGCCTTCATTATCATGAAACAATACATGTTAGAGTCTAAGCACACCCCCTGTGACTCAGAATATGCTCCCTATGACTCAAGACATGCCTCCAGTGACTCAGGACATGCCTCCTGAGTCTTAAACACACCACCTGTGACTCTGGACAGAGTCCTGAACATCCTCCCTGTGTCACAGGACACGCCCCCTGAGTCTTAAGCAAACTTTCTGTGACTCTGGATACGCCCCCTGAATCTTAAGCTTGCCCCGCTGTGACACAGGACATGCCTCCTGAGTCTTAAGCACACCGCCTGTATCTCAGGACACACCCCCTGAGTTTTAAGCATACCCACTGTGACTCAGGACATGCCCCCTCAATCTTAAACATGCCCCCTGTGACCCAGGACATGTCCCTGAGTCTTAAGCATGCTCCCTGTGACTCTGGACTTGCCCCCTGAGTTTTAAGCATGTCCCCTTGTGTCTCAGAACACACCCCCTGAGACTTAAACACACCCTCTGTGACTCAGGACATGTTTAGTATAATGAAGCCATTGCACACCTGTAGTCTTCATCATTATGAAACTATTCATACTGGACAGTGGTTACATCCTGTGCTAAAGCCTTTACATCATGGGGTCCACTGAGATCCAACACAACTCAAACACAGGACAAGGCAAATGATAAGAATTTATTGTAATCAAGTCACTGCTGATAAATTGGGGCCACAAAATTACACTCAGAAGCTCAGCTGCAATACACCCAGCCTCACCCCACCCTGAACCAGAAAGTTATATAGCTTCTAAAAGTCAAAACCACAAAGTCCTCTGCCACGTTAGTTACATTTTTCTCCCAATAACAGTTTTTTTTTGTTGGTGTTACTCTATGTCAAATGATACAGAATGTAGGTTGTATGGTCAACATTATCATAGCCATTTGTTCTTTTGTGGGTAGGACCATGCATTATATTTTGAGAAATAAAACATGAATAACAGAAATTATGGTTACGAACAGTTGTTATGTTTTAGGGAACAAAGCATGAGTGATGAAAGCTGGTCAGATATTGTTAAGTACACAGGTCCCCTATGACCTGGGACGAAATTAGATTCAGTTTATGATTAAGTGAAGAATGATAACAAAAAGGCAGTTCTTAGGGTAAGTTTCTTTTGCATCTTTCAAACATTTTTATATTATAGACATATTTGAATACATAGCAGAACATATATTGAATACATATCTTACAAATGTAATCAATGAGATAAAACCTTTTCAAAACACAGTCATCTATGAACATAAAAGAACACATCCTGGATAATATTAGTATACAGGTCCCCTATGACCTAAAACTTAGTTTGAATTTATGATTAAATGGAGGTTGGTAACCAAAAGGCAGTCCATTTTTTTGCTTCTTCCCAACATTTGTATATTATAGACATATTTGAATATATAACAGAGCACATATTGAAGACATATCTTACAAATTTTATCAATGAGATAAAACCTTTTCAAAAGCCGGGGGGTGGTGGCGCACGCCTTTAATCCCAGCACTTGGGAGGCAGAGGCAGGCGGATTTCTGAGTTCGAGGCCAGTCTGGTTTACAGAGTGAGTTCCAGGACAGCCAGGACTACACAGAGAAACCCTGTCTCGAAAAGCCAAAAAAAAAAAAAAAAAAAAAAAAAAAAAAAAAAAACTTTTCAAAACACAGTCATCTATGAACATAAAAGAACACATCCTGGAGAGAAATGCTATGAATAAGCAATGTAGTAAGCCTATGCATGTGGCAGTCGTCCTAGAAACCATGAGATAAAGTCATAATGCAGAGAAACCCCATACAGGTAGTCAATGTGTTAAAGGTGTGTGCTTTCTGGTGTCTTTATATAAGAGTAAACTCTTCAGCATGAAATCAATCTATTAAAGTCTTTGTGTATCACAGTCATCTTTGAGGACCCTCAAGAATACCCAAAGTAATCTGTGACTACAAAGAATTTGGTAAGATCTTACCCAACACACTGAGTTACTCAAGGTTATTTATTATGAGGAAAAAATGTGACAAGCATCAACAATCAATTCAAACTTTATGATGTCTCTGTATTTTGTTTGCACTTGCAAACTCATTTGTAATGCCACTGCATTTTCTTGGTAGTTTTTATTTGATCATGTATTCAACAATGATGCTGAAAGGGCTTATCAGCTCTAGGAATTAACATGGGAAGTTTTGAACCACTTGTATCATCTGCAAATAAAGATAATTTTGGCCAGGCAGTGCTGGTACACCCCTTTAATCCCAGCACATGGGAGGCAGAGGCAGGTGGATTTCTGAGTTCCAGGCCAGCCTGGTCTACAGAGTGAGTTCCAGGACAGCCAGGCTTACACAAAGACACCCTGTCTTGAAAAAAACAAAAACAAAAAAAGATAATTTTACTTCCTCCTTTCTAATCTATATTACCTTTATCTTCTTCAGTTTTATTGCTCTTGCTAAACTTTTAGATAGTATTTTAAATAGATATGAAGGGAATGGATCACCTCTTCTTGTTTGTGAATTAGTGGAATTAATATTTAATTTAATGTTGGCTATAGGTTTGCTATAGGAGAGTAAGATGATAGAGGATACTCAGTAGTCCTGGCTCAGGTTCTTTCTAGAAAAGGTCATACTGTGCTTTCAGATGCCTTTCCTTTAAGGAAGATGAAAGGGAAAGATTGTTCCAGTAACCAATTATTAGACATGGAAGTTGAAAGGAAACATGCTGCTCCCTGTGGTGGTGCATGCCTTTAATCTCAGAACCCAACAGACAAGTCAGAAAGATCATAAGGCCAAGACCCATCTCATCTATATAATGAATTTGAGCCAAGCCTAAGTTAAATTAAATCCTGTCTTACTTCCTTCTCAAATATTATCATTGAAACTGGTTAGAAAAGGTGTCATGCGAGTACACACATCTGTACATATCCCTTTCTACTTAATGTTTTTAGATGTGAATAAATGCATTGGAAAACAAGAAGAGTTAATAATAAAATATTAAAATTAATTTCTGTGGGGGAGTTTAAATTTACTTTAGCTTTTGGGTTTTCTCTTTTGCATCTATATTTCATCATTTTCTGTATCAAAACTGGGTTCCTTGTGCAGTTTAATCAAAAGCACAAGCTATGACAAACAGTCTACACAACAGGTGTGTTCTGTAATATTTCATTCTAATTCCTAGGGATTTAAAAAATACTAAATACACATTTGTAGCCCAGCTGCAGAGGTCACACATGGATCTGGAATGTCTCTGGTAGAAGGATTCCAAAAAATCTCAGTGCTAAAGAAAAATCACATAATTCCCCGTATGAGATTTTGTTTTCTCATTAAGCAGCATGGAAGCCTTATTCTGAGCAAGACACTGACTTTGAGCCTTCACAAGACCAAGGGCCTCTCCTCCCATTGATGCCCAACAAGGCTATCTTGTGCTACATATGCAGATGGAGCCATGGTTCTCTCCATGTGTACTCTTCAGTTGGTGGTTTAGTCCCTGTGAGCTCTGGGGTATCTGGTTGGTTGATATTGTTGCTCTTCCTGTGGGGTTGCAAACCCCTTCAGCTCCTTCAGTCCTTCCTCTAACTCCTCCATTTGGGAACCCTGTGCTCAATTCAATGGTTGGCTGCAGGTATCTGCCTCTGTATTTGTCAGGCTCTGGCAGAGCCTCTCAGGAGACAGCTGTATCTGGCTCCTGTCAACATGAACTTCTTGGTATCCACAATATTTTCTCCATTTGGTGCCTGTATATAGGATGGATACCCAGGTGGGGCAGTCTCTGGGTGGCCTTTCCGTCAGTCTCTGCTTCACACTTTGTCCCTTTATTTTTCTCCCATGTGTATTTTGTTCCCCTTCTAAGAAGGACCAATGAACTCATACTTTGGTCTTCCTTATTCTCTCTCTCTCTCTCTCTCTCTCTCTCTCTCTCTCTCTCTCTCTCTCTCTCTCTTTCTCTTTGTATTTTTTTAAGACAGGGTTTCTCTGTGTAGCCCTGGCTGTCCTGGAACTCACTCTGTAGACCAGGCTAGCCTTGAACTCAGAAATCCACCTGCCTCTGCCTCCCAAGTGCTGGAATTAAAGGTGTGTGCCACCACTGCTCACCTTGTCTTTATTCTTGAGTTTCATGTTGTCTGTGAACTGTATCAGGTATTCTGAGTTTGTGGGCTAATATTGACCTCAGGACCTTTGGAAGAACACTCAGTACTCTTAACCACTGAGCCATCTCTGCAGCCCACTAAAATGTAATTTTTGATAAAGGACTAGTTTATATTGAATAGGAAATTTCAATATAGGACTAATTAATATTAAATTGGAAATTTCAATATATTACTAGTTAGAAATAATTGGAAATTTCAATATAAGACTAGTTAATGTTAATTAGAAATTTCCATATATGGCTAGTTAAAAATACTTGGAACTTTTAGTATAGGACTAGTTAATATTAAATTATAAATTTCAATATAGGACTAGTTAAAAATAATTGGGAATTTAAACATCAGATGAGTTAAAAAAACAATTGGAAATTTTAGTGTAGGAATAGTTAACATTAAATTGTAAATTTCAATATAGTCCTACCTATTATTAAATTGTAAATTTCAATATAGGATTACTAAATATTAAATTGCAAATATCAAAGTATATTATATTTCAATATAGTACTAGTTAACACTAAATTGGATATTTCAATATAGGACTATTTAAAATTACATTGTAAATTTTATTATAGGACTAGTTAATATTAAATTGGAATTTTCAGTATTGGACTAGTTAATATTCAATTAGGATTAGTTAACATAAAATTGGAAACTTCAATATAGGACTAAATAAAAATAATTGGAAATTTGGATATAGGACTACTTAATGTTAAATTGAAATTTTTGATATAAGACTAGTTAACATTAAATGAAAATTTTGATATAAGACAAGTTAATATTAAACTGAAAATTTCAATACAGGACTAGTTAATATTAAAATGTAGATTTCAATATAGGACTACTTAATAATAAATGGAATTTTCAATATAGGACTAGTTCACATAAAATTAAAAATTGCAATCTAGGACTAGTTAACATGGAATTGTAAATTTCAGTACAGAACTAATTATCATGGAATTGGAAATTGCAATATAGGACTAGTTAACATTAAATTGTAAATTTCAATCTAGGACTAGTTAACATTAAGTTAAAATTTTCATTATAGGACTAGTTAATATTAAATTGAAAATTGCAATCTAAAACTAGTTAACATAGAATTGTAAATTTCAATATAAGACTAGTTAACATGGAATTGGAAATTGCAATCTAGGACTCATCAATATTGAGTTGTAAATTACAACATAGAATTAGTCAACTTGGAATTGTAAATTGCAATATAAGACTAGTTAGCATTAAATTGAAAATCGCAATCGAGGACGAGTTAACAGGAAATTGTAAATTGCAACATAGGAGTATTTAACTTGGAATGGGAAATTGCAATCTAGGACTAGTTAACATTAAGTTGTAAATTTCAATATAGGACTAGTTAACATTAAGTTGTAATTTGCAATATAGGACCACTACAATAGTAGAGTCGTCCTCTCACATTGGATCATTTCTCTTGGGCAAAGGACAAAGCTTTCTTCTTTCTGGAATAGATACATATTCTGCTTATGATTTTGACTTTAATGCACATATTTCTTATGCCAAATCCACGATCCATGGACATACTGAGTGCCTCATTCACCACAATGGCATTCCACACAGTATTGCTTCTGACCAAGGAACTCACTTCACAGCAGAGAAGTGAGACAGTGGGCCAATTGTCATGGATTCTAATGGTATTAATTACCATTAATACCATAGTCCTTGTTACCCTGAAGGTGCTGAACTGATAGTAAAATAGAATGACTTTTAGAAGACACTTTTACACAGCCAATTATGGGACAGCCACCTGGAGAGCTGGGCAGGGTCCTAGGCTGTATGTATTTTGAATCATCTTCCAGTATTTGGTACAGTTTCTCTCACAGCCAAGATCCATTATTTAAGGAATCAAGGCTGTTGGAAACCTTTATGAAGGTCGCAGTCCCCCAAATCTGAGTGGAACTCACCTCAAAATGGAGGACTCCCTTTATCAGAAGGGCTTCAATTTCTTTCTTTCTATTATTATTTAATTATGTATTATTTATTTATTTATTTTTAATGAATTCCATTTCTTTCTTTCATTTATTTATTATTTATTTATTTTTTATAAATTCCATTTCTTTCTTTCTTTTATTTATTTATTTTTTGTAATTTCATTTCTTTTATTTACTTATTTATTGTTTATTAATTTATTTTTAGGGATTCCATTTCTTTCATTTATTTATTTATTTATTTATTTATTTATTTTTAGGGATTCCATTTCTTTCTTTCTTTCTTTCTTTCTTTCTTTCTTTCTTTCTTTCTTTCTTTATTTTTAGGGCTTTTATTTCTCTGCCTCATTTTATCTAGACAATGTCCCTGAACACAGATGGCTGTCCTTATCCAAAGAATGTCCCTGTGTGGAGTTACTTAAACTCAGCACAGAAGGTCCATTCTGGCTTCCCTGCCCACATGATACTTAGATATACTATTATGACCAATTAATCCTTTCCACCTGTACCCATAAAAGCCCTCATATACCTTATTTCTGGAACAATAAAGTAGAATTGACTCACTGTGCTGGTCTCCGGAGTTAATTTTATAATACAGCCATCTCAAGCCAGATTGCCATGGCTGCTCCCTTTGTCCTTACTGTTTGGTGGCTAACAACCACCAAGAATAAAGAAGACCCACACCAAAGCTGCCACCCTTAGTGGCCCAGTAGGAAAAATGTCAATGTGTGTTACATTCCTGTGTTTAGCCTTTACATACTTCAGGTTTCTCATAAATTCTCCTGTCTTTCCATGAATCCATCACTGGTGATGCTGTGACAAGATGAATATGTGGGGGCTGGCACTGCAGTCACCTTTGAGAGGATATCTGTCCTTTTTGGTGTTTGTGCAATGGATCCTTCTAGATTGTTAAACTCACAAAAGGGGTGATATAGAAAGAGCAGCAGTTATGGTGCCTCAGAGAAGAGTCCTTTTAAGGGGACAAAATAAAACAAAAGAGATGACAAAGATTCTTAAAATAATACAGTCATGAAAGACAGCACACATGGAAAGATTCTGTTAGGTGAGTCAGGTAACATTCATAATACACAAAAGCCAGACTGTTAGGACCATCATAAATTTTATTCAGGATATAGTTAAGAACATAGTTAGGGCAGTATTATGCATATTATAGGAAGAAAAAAAGGCAAAAGTACCACCTAAAAACCAATGTCATGCTTTGTACTGGGTGTTAGAAGACTGATATTTTTGGCTTTCTTGTAAGGCTGTGCCCTTCCTCCAGCCTTGAGCAGGCCTGAGAGACCTTGTTTACCACAACAGAACAAGTGATAGGATCTAGGTGGAGTTACTCACTTTAGCTTCACAGAACACAGAAGCAGAACTGCCCCTGGGCTTGCCTTGAGATATCACAGGCCATGACCAAGAATGGATTATGGATTATCCCACCCATCTTCAGCTGAAACCAGGAGGGGTTTGGGGTTGGGCCTCCCCCTTTAAATTGAGAGCTGAACATTAAAGCTTGGAGCCTTGATCAGAGAACTTTGTCTCGGCTTCATCTCTTCTCACCCTCCATCCTTTTTCATTCTCAGCCCCCCTTTCAGGTGAACCCAGTTGATTCATGGCCACAGGCACCTATATAAGGCCAGCAGTTTGGTGAAAAAATATTGAGGAATTTTTAACAACCCCTTATAAGTTTATATTCAACCACTGATTCTCTTCTATTACAATCTTGTGTAATATACGAAGAATTAAATTTTGAGGAAATACTCCTAGCATCATTATTAACATGAGTTATGTTTTATAAGGTAAAATGTGCATCTATTATGAGTTGGACAATATTCCATAGCCCTTCACAAAAGGATATAACTTGAGCCAGCTGTTTGCTTCATCAGAACCCTGCATGAAGAGCCTGTACCTGTTGCTCCTACATCACATTTAAATCAGGGAGCATGCATGGTTACTGTAGTGAAGGACACAGTCTATTAGTGAGAAGTTCTCTTTATAGTGAAATGGTTCTATATTTGGTAAATGTAGCTTTTAGACTTGGCCTCACCCTAGAATAATGGTGAAATAATTGGTTTTACATACAGAAAATTGACAAAGTGTTTCTTATGAGACTGTAGATATCCATCAATCAATCACATTAAAAATACTTTACTCAGTACATCTGGAGACAAATTTACATTACCGAAACAGTTATTCAACTTCCAAGTTGTCCAAATACTGGGCAGCCATGTCATTTTTTTCATAGAGGTTTAGTAACATTTAAAAGCCTTGGTGTGATTATTTTAATTCCTCAAAGCTGAAGGTATGAAAATGGTTGTGGTTTAATTTAGAAGATAAGATAAGCCCTGTGCTGGATCTGTCTCTCTTTGTATATTTATCTGTTTTTAAAGAAGTTTTACTGGATATAAATATCTTTTAAATTATTAACATATTTATGAATGCATAAAATTTAAAAAATGTATATATCATGACTAAAAACATAGATTTGTTAGTCTTGTATGAGTGAGGACAATGTCCAGTAATAACAACATCTTCTGATCTAGGAGTATTCAACTCTTTAAAACATGTTACCTATTGCAAGGAAAAATTCAGACCCATACTAACAGTTTATATTTATTGTACCTGTGTGTAGGGAGCCGATAGAAGGCTGCTATCATCCTTGCAGCCATCTTGAGCCATATACCCTGATAAGAGACTTGATTACAATAGCCTACAACAGCTGAGAACACTCTGATAACATCTTGTTTTAGATACCCAGGACCTTCCCTTGGGTGTGTGAGACTTAAAGGTGTGATTTAGAGCCAAGACTTAAGGGTGTGACTTAAGGTGTGATTCAGAGATAAGACCTAAGGGCATGACTTAAGGATGTGACTTAGAGGTGTGGTTTAGAAGTGAGATATATAAAAGGCAAGAGGCAGGTAGAAGAGTTCAGTACAACTTGGAGTAGAAATTAGGAATTGAGGAAGAAGAATTATTAGACATTAGGCACTTAGCACTTGGAAGAAGAAGCTTGGAACTTGGAGGCACTAGGGACTAGGAACTAGGGACTAGGAACTCAAGACTTGGGACTTGGACTAGAAAGAGAGACTGAAGAATAAACGGGATTGAATCACACTCTGTCTGGTCTCCATTCTTCAAGTCCGTCCTTACTTTCTCTCTTGCTGAACCCCGACCCTCACAATGAAGCAGATTGGGGCAATGTGAGCTAACAAGTTAGTTCCCAAGGCTTTGGCAGTGCGGGTTCCAACATTGACAGAAGGGTCCAAGACATTTTGCCCCCAATCTTGGGGTAGAGCAGTTCTCAACATTTCTGGCCCCTATGTGTCGGGCAGCTCGGGCTGCAACAGGCAACATTCCTTCTTTAAAGGATTTTCTTTGGAAATGGTCTCCGGATCTAGTACCTGCGTCACCTCTCCTCGAAACAAGCTGCCTCCTACCTTTGCTTGTATTATAATCTGTAGGAAGCCGAGGTTAGCTGTGATACATTCCACCATTGCAAGATGGCGCTGACATCCTGTGTCTCTCACAGTAAACAACTAACTGCGCAGGTGCAAGAGGCAAAAGCGTGCCAAGGCACTGCCAATCCGGAGGCGTAACAAGGGGTGATGAGTGAACAGCCAATCAGAAGTGAACACGCCACTCTAGGGTATATATAGCAGTGCCTCTTCCGGGTTCTGGGTCTTCCACTTCAACTGGTACGAGAATAAAACCTCTCTGTAGTAACTACCCGAACACCACCTCTCGTGTCTCTTTCCCAGATGAAGAGGACTCGGGAGGCATGGAACAATAATCAGGCTCAAACATCTTTTAACTTTACTGGCATCTTTTACCTTATCCCTCTTGAGCATACGTGGTAGCCTTGCTCCTCTGGACTCACTCCATGCATACACCTTACCACCATTAAGACTTCAAAAGATCTTTTGTACAGGTTCTCCTGTGGTTAGCCTATTACTCCTCAGATGACTTTTCCACTTATGGAACCAAGAGGAGCGCCTTTCCTGGACCTCACCCTCACGACATGATGAAGTTCTCCTCTGACAAAAGCGAGAGCCCATCATTGCAGTGACCACTGCAGTCATCTTGGGGCTGGGGTCGGTGGGTGTTGGGACCAGAGTTTCCTCCCTTGTCCTATCCAACTGCTATGACTCTGAGCTTAGTGCCACCCTTGATCAAGATGTTAGAGAGCGACAGCAGAGCACTGAAGCCCTTAGTGAGTCGCTTTCCACTTTAGCTAAAGTTGTCCTTCAGAACAGTAAGGACTAGATGTCTTGCTCCTTCAACAGAAAGGAATCTGTGCCACTTTAAAAGAAGAGTGCTGCTTCTTTGCAGATAAATCGGGGGCAGTAAAAGATAGCATGCACACAGTTTGAGAGGGCTAAGAAAGAAAAAAAAAGAAAAAACAAAGCGAGAGCTGGTTTAAGAACTGGTTCTCTACCTCACATTGGCTTTCTACCTCGCTGCCTTCTATCCTTGGACCTCTCATTGGCCTTTTCTTGCTCATTTCTTTTGGCCCCTGGGCCTTCTCTTGCCTTACTACTCTCATAAAGATCCAGGGAGACAACCTGGCAGCCAAGCCACTCCATGTCCATTACCTAAAAATTGGACTCTGATAATGAACCCACTCCAGAACTTATCAAGCGCCAGCCCTGATGCAGTGCTTCAAAGTTCAAACTTCCCAAAATTCCCTAGAGCAGCTGCCTTTGTGGGAAGTCCTGCCACTGATTCTCCTCTGTAAAGGGGGATGCTGGAGGGTACAAGATAAAGTACTGCAGGGATACCTCTTTCTTTGCACTCAAAGACGTTATCCTGAGAAGCATGCCAGATTGCATATGGGTTGGCATAAGTCACTCTTCCTGTCCACTTGAAAAAGCACCCGGGAGGCTGGGGCTTGGCCTCCCCAACCAAGGAGTGCTTAGCCCTTCAGTACAACACCCAAAACTCAAAGGGGATCAGGCCTATGCTTCCCCCTCCATGCTTCCAGTGCTCTATTATACAGGGAAGGGGGAGATGTGGGAATCCATGGCAAGACCTTAACCTTGGCGCTGCTAGCTACTATTCTTCTTTCTGCTTACCTTCCATGATTCACTTGTCAGTTCTCAGAACTTCAAACAAGGCCTCATAGCAACCCACCTTAGTAACCCTTCCTCCTAATCTCTAGATTTAGACATCCTGCTAGACAGATGTTGTTAGAATTCCTGGTATTGGAAAGGCTTTGTGAGAATAATTTAGTTAGACTGCACAGCTGCAGCTTCCTTCACCTGCAAAGCCCTCTTTCCTTTCCTACCCCTCCCCATATCCTGTTTTTAGAGTACATAACTGATGTGAACAATAAAAATTTTGCCAGCTTGATGAGACCTCTTGACTTGCTGTGCTATTTTATCCACCCCCCCCAAATCTCAGTCCTCTCCACAGGGTCTAAGTGTCCCACTTTATTGTCCAGCTTGCCTGGGCAGCCCAGCTGTGAGAAGTCATTTTATAGTTGTTGTGAGCAACTTTGCTTATCATTTCCCATGAGTCAGTTCTTTCTATGTAAATGAGAACATTTCTGTGGTATCTGGTTACAGTTAATTCTGATTGGCTGTGTGATTCTGACATCTTTGTTGCAACAGTTTTCTAGTCTCTAAGTGTTTAGCCTGTTGATTGGGTAGGTGGATCATGAAGTTGTCAGTTGTGGACACAGTCCAGAAGACACCTTTCTCTATTCCGGCAGGTGCACTGGAAGTCAAATCCAGATCCTCTGGTAGAACATCAAGTGTTTTGAACTGCCATGATATCTCTCCAGCTTCTTCCTCTATACTTTAATCTTTCTGTAGTCTCTCTTACTCCACCTGCCATAACAAAAATTTTTCCATGGTTACATCATCTATTTTTAAGAAATGAAACAAACTAAACAACCAAACTAATTACCCCCAAAGAACATCCCTGTAACCTTGTCTGACTCCAGAAATAACTATGGTTGTACATCCATACCATTTCTGTAGATTTCTCTAAAAGACCAGAGGGATGCAACTGAAAGAAGTGGAGCTGTGTCACTAGTAAGCACACAGCTGGGATTCATTCAAAGTTTCTTTTTTTTAAATTTTTACTGATATTTGACAAACACCCATCCTGCTCAGAACCACATTTACTCATTAAAAATGCATAAAGGTGAAATTGCAGAAGTGGTGGCAGAACACCTGCTTTAGATTTCATTCCTTGAATTGGGACCTTTTGTTTGTTTCCTCTTGTTTGTTTTGTTGATTTTTAAGTAGGTGTCCTTGAAATGACATTGTAGACCAGGCTCACCTTGAATTCACAGACAAGCCTGCCTCTGTCTTCTGAGTGCTGGCTGCAAAACTCTGGCCTTGGGAGGGTATAAACAACAACAATGAGAGCTGCTGTCCTTTTTTGTTCAATGTTATCATCAGATACCTCAAGCATGTCAGGAGTCACTCATTTTGAAGGTGTTCAGCAGCATCTGGTTCTATCTGTGCCTATGCCAGGCAGGGAGCACATAGTGGCCACGGAATACTTTCACCAAAGATATATTCCCAGACAATCTATGAGGTAAGACAGGTTTTGGGGGGTTGTTGTTGTTGGCATATCTACCTATATCAATCCCTGCCTGTGCATGATACATTCAGAAATCAGAGAAACACAACATATCTGCAAAAATTAGGGCTATACATGGTATTCAGCTGCTTGTTGGACTAAAACTAAGAGACTGTCTCTGATTGCCAAGTTCTAGAGTTTTGTTTTGGTTTCTGTTTTGGTTATTCTCATTAAAGGAAATTGATTTGGTATGGATTAGGATTGTGAATTTCTTGTGCTCTTGATCCATGGCCACTGTCATTACATTTAGCAAGCAAGGACAGGGTCAGACTCCCTAGTATCTGTATTTATATCTTCAGTAAAATACAAACAGTGTAGTAAACAATCCAGGTCCCCGACTCTCCTTGTTTCTGAAGGATCCACTTCGATAGTTTTCTCCAATCTTTCCACAGTCTACTACACAGACTACTGAGACATGCACAGAAGGCTGTTGAAATTGTTTTGAACTTCCTTTGGTCCTCTGAGGGGAGAAATTGTTTCCAATGTCCATTTGTCCTCTTAATAGAATTGAGTGTTTTGAAAAATAATTAACAATTTTACCTTTAAATGATGCTTAGAAAAAACCAAAAGTTCAGTTCACACAAGTCCTCCTGTCTCCTGATGAATTGCTTCAAGTTTTTCTCAATTTAGGAAAATGTTGCCTGTAAGACCCTCTCTGTCTTTCTCTGTCTCCTGCATTGGAGGTGGCAGAGGCAGGCAGGGCAGACTTCCTGGCTGTCTTGGACACACTTTGTAGACTAGGTTGGCCTCAAACCTGTAAGAGCCTGCCTCTGCCTTTCAAATGCCGGGATTAAAGCTGTACACCACTATGACCAGCTGAGATTCTCATCATTTTTATTAATGATTCTAGCTTTGGCCAGGCAGTGGTGGTGGCAAAGAGAGGTGGATCACTGTACATTTGAGGCTAGCCTAGTCTACAGATCAAGATACAGAAAAGCTGAGGCTAAACAAAGAGGAGCTCTTTCCAGAAATGAAACAACAACAAAATATTTTGGCTTTTAATATACAGAGACATGATTTGTTTAGTCCTATTGTCTGTAGAACTTTGGTAAAGAAGGAGAGTTGAGTTTTACTAAAGACTTTGACTGATTGTGTTTCAGCTCTGATTGTGTGTCTTCCTTAGACATGAAACTAGAACCATAAATGTGTTCTAGGATTTTATTTTACTATCACGTGTTTGTGGACTGTTGTTAAAGGTCGGTTACATAGACTGAGATGGTGGTGAAATTTCTCTCCATGTATTTCTGGTTGTCTGTGAAGTCACTGCATAAACTAGCTTAGTCTGGAACCATGGATATCTGAAACCAGGTCTACCTAGAAAGATTAATGGAGTTCCAGGACAATGAATGATATTTATGTTGATATCATTTTTATGTATTTTCACCGCCTAACTAAGTAAGTCTGCCTGGCATACAGAGTTCCAGGATGACTGATTATATTGATCTTTTATTGTGCAATTTATTTAAAAAATGAATAATAAAATGATCTAATTGACCTGATTTTATTATATTCTCTCTCTCTCTCTCTCTCTCTCTCTCTCTCTCTCTCTCTCTCTCTCTGTGTGTGTGTTGGGAAGGAGGTAGGGGTGGGTTGCGGGTGGGATTGTTACCTGTCTGCCTGCCCATCTGCCTTTTTGTCTGTGAAACCATCTGCCTTTCTGTCATTCAAAAGCCAGATGAAGGGGTCAGATCTGCTGAAATTAGAGTTATGCATGACTGTCAGGCTTGCCCTGAGGTTGGTGGGACTTGAACCTATGTAAGACAGAAACAGGACCGGCAGGAACAGAACTAGGGTGTTCATTAAGCTTCTGTTATTCATTTTTCTCTTACAGAGTTGTGTCTGAGGATCCTCCTAGTTACATGGAACAAAAACAACAATGGGGAAAAACCATACCTGTGTGAGTTAGATTTCCCATTTTACTTAGAGATACTTGATCATCTCTAAGTATGCAGATCAAAGAAAGCATATTTCCAGGATATACTTACAAATAAACAAGCAATCACCACCACCAAAAACAACAACAACAAAATATGTTAAAATTGTATTGATGATTTGATTTTTTGGTGTGAAGTTGTGATGAACTTTGTAACATCCAATCATGTATATATACTGATGTTAGGAGCCATTCTGCATTTGCTGAAATAGCTATACGCTTGCCATTATAAGATGGCGCTGGCTTCCTGTTCCTGGTTCTTCTTGGCCTTGGTGTCTGCAGCTGTGCGCACTCGTAGGCTCGAATTTTCCCACTGATAGTACTATCAGTGGATATGTAAATGAGACCCCAGTCTGTAAGCCAATGAGGACAGATCATGTCTCTTTGATAGTATATCAGTCAGTACATTCTGGGGCTTGGGGTCCTTCCTTTGCTCTCCATCTTACATCCTTCTAACTAAAAGAGCTGTAACAATAAAAGACGCTGTCAGAAGAATCTTGAGTGTGACATGCTCCTTATCGGCGAGGTAGCGTGTTGCATTTGGAGCCGAAACCCGGGAGTGAAAACCGAACGCCCCTGAGGATCGTCTACCTTGAAGGACCCTGTTAGCTTGCAGAAACAAGATTCAGAACTGACGGTGCAGTAAGTCTAGACACTTTTCTGTAAGATATGGTGGATCCTATGCTTGGCCTTGCTTTTGCTATCCCTGTCTGAGCGGTGGTTGTTCTCGTGTTTTGCTCTTGCCTTAATTGGCATATTAAGGGACGGGAGTGTACATGTCCTCCTTTACAAAGTGAACCATAAATCACAGGCAGATAACTGTGCAGGTTCGCCCAGTTCTGTAGATAAAGAATTATGGGCAATCAACAGTTTAAGCCGGCTCTCGTGGCAGTGCAGGCGCTGCTGCAGGAAAGCGGCTTGACTATTTCAGATGGGGTTCTTTTGAAGTTTTTTAAAGAGGTAGATAGAGTTGCTCCATGTTATGGTCCTACAGGATCCCTTACCACTCAATCATGGGAAAAGTTAGGAGCTGATTTAGCCCGGGAAAAGGAAGAGGGAAGATTGAGAGCAGGCACGTTACCTATTTTTAAAATGATTCAGGCATGCATAGCGGATGAGAAATGCCAAGGTCAGGATAGCTTATCAGAAGCAGAAAAGTAAGGGAATGCTAGCAGAAGAAAAGGCAATGATAAACAGCCTTTAAGCCCTCCATGTCAGAAGAAGAAGGAGGGGGAGAAAAGAAAAAAGATAATGGAGCTGAGAAAATAGCTCAGTCAGAGAAATATAAACAAATATATCCAGCCTTGTCTGGGTTTAGAAAATTAACACTGAATGACTCCACCTCAGAGGAGACATCCTCTGAGGAGGGAGAAAACAAGGACGATACTTCGTCCCAGGATGGGTTGGATTCGGACGAACAAACAGAATTAGATGAGGAGGCAGCTCGTTATGAGAAAGAAAGATATCGTCCGGATCCTCCTTATGCACCTGGCAGTTTGCCATCAGCGCCGCAGCTGCTTGTGCGGAAGACAAAACAGGACAGGCAAATATTTAGAATGGATTTGTGTGCTACACAGGCCAGAGATTACATGGCACAAAATCACACCCAATGGAGCTTTGATATGCTAACTGGCCAGGGGAGCTATTTATGTTTTCCCACAGGAGAAAGAAAATCCGATCTGGGTACCAACAAGATTGACAAGAATAGTGAAGGATGGAGAAAAAGAAAATCTGGATCCAGAGGCTGTGGACATCAATGTTTCTGATATTAATTCTTTGGACTCCCATAAGGAGCAGCCTACCTCTGTGGGCAATAGTGAGAACATGGCCCGTTGCAATGCCTGTACATGCTAATTCGACTAAACTTCCTTTATTCTTATCCACAAGTTGTGCCATGGAAGCACCATGCATCAAAACGCCTAAGTTTGAAACAGAACCATATAATGCCACCTCAATAAAATTAAATACGGCATTATGTTTTACTTTCCAAAATGAAACTATTAGCTCTGGAAAAGGGCCATGTATTAAAATTACAAAAATGAAATTGGGATATTGGGAAGATCCACTTGTTGCTAATAAAATTCCCACAGGGATATTAATGAATGCCCTGTCACAAATAAGTACTGGAGCAACTAGTGGAAGTGGAACTGGTGGTAATAATACATCTTCTAATATCACTACCATTATGCTCACTAGCAATATAACTATACCATTACCTGATAATTCTCCTCTTAATGTGACCACTAAAAGACAGATACCATGGTGCTATCCATTATTGGATTTTCCTCTGACATTTACAGCATGTCAACCACCAGAATTACGGAAATTTAAACTATCAGAGGGTTTCTATTTTAATCAAAAGTTAAAAAGATTTAAAACAAATAACACTCACTCAGGCCCTGGGAGTGAGTGGCCATTTTTCGAATGGATAATTATAAATGATGATAATTATAAATGATGATAATTATTAATGGATAATTATAAATGATAATTATAAATGATGATAATTATAAATGATAATCTCTAATTATAAATGAGGCATCTACTAGTATATCAGCTTTTGCTAATCTACAAGGAAGCTTCCATACATCTAATAATGTCAGTGGTACACGATTGGAGACCACGCAAAGTAATAAAACAAAGATCAGTTTATCTAATTTGAAGATTAATCAACAATATTCTAATTGTACACTTGAGCCATCGCTAGTGTGTGTTCAAGCACCATATTTTTTCCTTATATTTGATGAAGAGTTGTTTGAAAACAGCTCAATAATTAATTGCCATAGTCCTAATATTACATGTTACTTAACAGAATGTTGGAATGGAAAAAACCGGACAGCAATTGTGGTGAATATTCCCACATTTGTACCAGTACCTGTTGAAGCTGACCCCAAAGATTTTCCTATCGTACAATTATTGAGACAAAAAAGAGATTTTGGCATTACAGCAGCTATAATCACTGCCATTACTGTTTCTGCTGCAGCTGCAGTGACTGCAGGTATTGCCATGGCCAATCAAGTGCAAACAGCCTCAGTTATTAGTCATATTACTGAAAAGGCATCCGATGCACTTGAGACAGTGAAGAGAACTGATGCTCATTTGGCTTCAGGGGTCTTACTGGTCAATCAGCGCATTGACTTATTACACCAACAA
Organism: Arvicanthis niloticus; assembly: GCF_011762505.2. Taxonomy (NCBI): domain Eukaryota; kingdom Metazoa; phylum Chordata; class Mammalia; order Rodentia; family Muridae; genus Arvicanthis; species Arvicanthis niloticus. Next base: position 5,444,669 of record NW_023044979.1, on the reverse strand, counting down.
TTACAAGCGCTTGGAGATGTACAACTTTCTTGTGTGGCTTCCACACGTTCCCTATGTATAACCCCCTTACTTTTTGATAATTCTTCCCTCGTTAACAGTTCTATTATTTCAGAATATCTGAAGGGGAATTGGCCCCAGGAGTTTATGCATGCTTGTGGGCACAGGATCCCATTGCACCAAGCTGTAGACGGGACAGCCTTTTGATGCCTCCCAGGGCTCGGGTTCCCATTGCACGGGACTAAGGCACAAAAGGTCTCTAGTCACTATATGCTATTTATAAAGAAGGGGGAGACTCTTCTCTCTGAGCGCCGCCAACATGGTGTTCAGGCGTTATGTGGAGGTAGGCCGGGTGGCCTACGTTTCCTTTGGGCCCCATGCTGGAAAGCTGGTCGCAATTGTAGATGTCATTGATCAGAACAGGGCCTTAGTGGATGGACCCTGCACTCGGGTGAGGAGGCAGGCCATGCCTTTCAAATGCATGCAGCTCACTGACTTCATCCTCAAGTTCCCCGCACAGTGCCCGCCAGAAGCATGTACGGAAGGCGTGGGAGAAGGCAGATATCAATACGAAATGGGCAGCCACAAGATGGGCCAAGAAAATTGATGCCCGAGAAAGGAAAGCCAAGATGACAGATTTTGATCATTTCAAAGTCATGAAGGCAAAGAAAATGAGGAACAGAATAATCAAGACTGAAGTAAAGAAACTTCAAAGAGCTGCTATCCTGAAAGCTTCTCCCAAAAAGGCAGCTGTTCCTAAAGCTGCCATTGCTGTGGCGGTGGAAGCAGCTGCTAAAGCTAAAGTCCCAGCCAAGAAGGCTACAGGACCAGGCAAGAAGGCTCCTGCACAAAAGGCTGCAGGTCAGATACTGAAGACAAAAACAAAGACAAAGTCATTGTTCCTTCTTCTCATGCCCCACCCCCCAGCCCCTGCCTTGAAAAATTTTTTCCCTTAGAGGAATTATTCCCTTATTAGAATTTCTTTGTTTTTTTCTACTTAGCATAATAGTGAAATAATTGGTTTTACATACAGAAAATTGACAATGTGTTCCTTCTGAGACTGTAGACATCCTGCAATCAGTCACATTAAAAATACTTTACTCAGTACATCTGGAGACAAATTTACATTAACTAAATAGTTATTCTCCTCCTAACTTGTACAAATACTGGTCAGCCAGGTCATTTGTTTTTTTTTGGTAGAGGTTTAGTAACATTTAAAAAGCCCTGGTGTGATTAATTCAGCAGATCTGAAGTTATGAAAATGATTGTGGTTTAATTTAGAAGACAAGATAAGCCCTGTGCTGGATCTGCCTATCTTTGTATATTTATCTTTTTAAAAGAGGTTTTACCAGATATAAATATCTTTTAAGTTATTAACTTAAAATATTTATGCCTGCATAACATTTAAAATATGTTTGTATCATAATTAAAAACATAGATAAGTTAGTCTTGTATGAGTGAAGACAATGTCCAGTATTAATAACATCTTCTGATCTAGGAGTAGTAAACTCTTTAAAACATTTTAACTATTCCAAAGAAAGATTCAGACCCATATTATCATCTTATATTTATTGTACCTGTGTGAATATATTGATTAAATATATTTTTGTCCTTTCATATCAATTTTTAAGTTTATTTTCATTACGAACAAATTGAACTAGGGTCAAGTTATCAAACTTAATTTACTTGTAATTAATTTGCTATTAAGTACATCATGTGAATAACAAACCATGTCTCAGATGTATATAATACATGTAATTAATAAAAAGTCAATTTTTAATAAGCCATGAATTTGTGTCGATTGCTTGTTTGAGATTCCTGTTTCAGAATTTTCATTGTAAAGTGAAAACTTCACAGAGAAATTTTTTAGGTTGGACAGAAAGTAAACCAGACATGTCTACAGCAGAAGAGTACTGAAGGGCATTTTATCTAAGAAGAAAATTAACTGCAGCAATAGCTGATAGTGAGACCCAGCATAGGGTAGCATAAATGTTCTTTGCTGGCAGCAGGCTGTGTGGCTCTTGGAAACTTATCCTTTGATTATCTGTGGGGTTCTGTGATTATCAAAGTCTTTGCTTCCTTTGTTATTATGCTAGTTTTGGAGGCAAATGGCCAGAAAAACTTTTAGGTTCTTTTGAGAAGCCTTTCTCTAACTAAGAGAGAAGCGCTCAGAATAAGAATAAAACAAACCATTAAGATATAAAATGAATACCTTGTAGGCCTGATATTTCTTCTTTGTGTAATAGGGGTAATATTGATTCAGTGGGACCACCAAGAATAATGGTGACCACCTTAACCTTAACCCTGAGCCCAATCCTTTCCTAACCCTCACCTCTGAATTTCCTAACCTCCTAAACCTCATTCTACAAACCCTTATTATAATCTTAACCATGACTGTCTAATCCCCTAACCCTAACTCAAATCCTGCTTGCTGTGGGGCATATTTCTTAATTACAATTGTTGAAGTGAGAAACCATTTATTAATCTTGCTCTTTTGAGATATTCAGATCCACCTTTAATCTGGGCTATAGATTCTTTTGACAATCTACATATATAAAGGACATTGAACAGGGTGGTGTTTTGTTTTTTGTACATGCCCTACTTTTTTACAAAACAAAGGTGATTTGTTTGTTTGTTTATTTGTGTTTTAAAACTGGCATTAGTAAGTACTTAATTCTTCAGAATTCTGGCATACACTGAAGATCAGCTGTAATATCATGCAGCATAAAATAAACCAGCCCTTGTTTTTCTAATTTGCCTTGTCCAACAGACTTTACTGGGACATTCTGTTACATAACCTTTCTGTATACAAAGATTCAATCTCTCTATGATTTGAGATATGTTTATCTACAGAATCTGTCCTAATACAACTGTTGTTTTTCTTCACTTTTCCACTAATGAAGATGTGCTGGCTATGAATAGTGCTCAACTGTGTTCCCCTTATGTTTCTGGCTTTTCGTAAGGGTTGATTGTTACCTGTCATCTGGTGGAAGGAAGCTGCAGTTTTCCTGAGTCCAGCATCAAGCCACAAAACTAGACTCTTGTTTCCTAAAATCCCTCTTTAATGTTAATGGTGTTAGCATTCTGTCTAAAACTCTACCTCAAAATTACCTGGTGACAGCCAGGTATTCTCCTCCCCATAGTTACCTCTCTTTAAAGAGAGATAGAATGTGTTCTATGGGTGTGTAGTAAGGTGTGGGGGAATGCCCCGGCCCACAGGGATTTGGAAGAGACTCTAGAGAAGGGGTCGAAAAATGAAGAGACAAGAGACACAACGAAGAAGCACCAGTCTGAATGTCTGATCTAGTGCTTAAATTTTATTGTTCAAGCTGCCGTTACAAAGGCAAGCAGGCAGGAGGGTCATCTGACAGTCAGGGTCCAGGGTCATTCCATAATTGCAGAGCCCTCTAAGCCCACAAGAATTCCTAGCCCAAATTACTTATCTAAACATTTTCTCACAAGCAAGAAGGCAATTAAAACATTTCTCAGCTCGAGTTGCTTATCTGATTAATATTTTCTCCATGGGAGAAGGGTAATAAATAAAGTATTCCTAAACTCAGGCTGTTTACTTAACTGACACTTGCTCTCAGGCAGAAGGGGGTCTTGGCTCCCAGCATCTCCTCCTTTCTAACAATTTTAAAAGAGACTGGTCTGAGAAAGCAGACATTTGCAAATCTTTTTGATAAATGAGCAGGCATTAACCAGAGAGGGGAAGATTGACCTGAACCTCCCATTATCATTAGAAATGGTATCTTTTTGGGGAGGAGAGGGTTAAATGTCTGATGGCTTCATAGGTATTTGAGGGTCCTAGTCAGCTGCTTTGAGATAAAAGAAATTAGCACCAACCTCTATGCAATCAGGTTTACTTCAAGGGGAACTCAGATACGGACAATTTGGGTCCTCCCCCTGTGGTACTGTGAAAATAAAATTTGAAAGCAGCGTTGAAACAATAACAAAATTCATGGTCAGCAAAAAAACACTAACAATTTTGTTAAATTTAGTCATAATAAAATATGAAGTCCCTGCAGGGGCAGGGTGATCAAAAATAAAGGCATGCAAGGGCGTGCCCAGACAAGTCCAAACAAGCCCAAGTGAGTAATGGGCTATCTGGTGTTTAGTTCTGCAAGTTGCTGATGTTTGAAATATCCAATCATGTGTAGCTACGCAAAAGTGCAACCAATCATATGTAACTGCGCCAAATTTTCCAGCTCTCCCCAACCCCTACTGATAAATATCCCAAGTTTCCTGGGTCCTCGGTCGGAATCTCTATCTCCTGCATGAGATATGTTCCGGCCTGAGGGCCCTCGTCATTAAACTTCTTCTGCAATTGCATCAAGATGGTTTCTCATGTGTCTTTGGGTTCGTGCAGGTCTGGACTTGGATGAGGGTCCCCATTTGGGGATCTTTCAGTACCTCGTTACCCACCCTTTGCAGGTACCCATGCTGTGTTCATTCCATGCAAACCAGCATGCATAGATCTGAGTTCTATGCAGCTTCTAAAGGAGATATGGCAACACAAGTCTCAACCATGTCTTTATCAGCCAGATTAAGTCTGTGATAATATACTTGTAGAGGTTTAAATGCCAAGGAGTCAATTTGTTGTTTTACAAAGCCAGTAAGGCTGTTTAAAGGACCAAGGGCTGAAAGCCAAAAGGAGAAAGAGACTGACCACAGGGCCCAGGATGGAAGGGAGAAGGGTGGTAGACAAAGGGGAAACGAAAAGCAATTTTAAGCCACCCTTCTTCTTGTTCTCACTGTTTCTTTTGACATTGTAATATCTCTCTGATCTTGGCTATACTCTCTCTAACTACCCCAGTGTGATTAGTATAAAAACAGCATTCCTCCTTGAGGGCAGCACACAGTCCCTTGCTGAACGAAAGCCAGATCTAGCCCTCTGCTTCTTGAGTGAACCACTCAGACAGCAAAACGAGTGATTTTTTCCAGATTAGTGATGTCAATCTCTAGCTGTTCGATGTCTTTGTCAATGTCCCCTCCAAGTTCCAGTAGTAGAAGTCCTGAGGCTGGCACCAGAATTAGAACTTCCAACAGCAGACACCACGGGTGGCATATTTTTATCTGGAAAGAAAAAAATGAAGGGAATTCTCAGGGAGATCTCTCTTCCCTGGAACTGTCATTGTGATCTAAGGCATTTTTGTCATTATCTATTTGTTTAATCAATCGTTCAGTGAACCATCGGGCTCCTCCTTCTTTTGTGTCAAAAATACAAGCAGAGCCCCTGCCCCAGATAAGGACAGGGTCAGGGACATTCCATCTAGATATAAAGGGGTCTCTCCACATAACTTTGGCATAGTTTTTATTGGTCTCAGAATGCCAGAGGTGATCAGCAGCAGACTTGCCATGAGCATCAAGATTTAGAAAATTGAGAACAAACAAGGCATGGTAAAGAATATTTCTAGGGGACCCCTTCTGGATATATAACTTCCCCATTTTTAATTTATGTAAAGTGTTCTTGATAGTCTGGTAGGCACGATCAACAATGCCTTGCCTTTGAGGATTACAAGGGATGCCAGTAATATGTCTGATTTGTAATTGGTGGCAAAACTCTTGAAATTTTTTTCCAGTGTAGCTGGGACCACTGTCAGTCTTAATGATCTTAGGCTTGCCCATGACAGAGCTATAACATTTTTGAAGCCTCTCTATTATGTAAGCTAGCAAAAATAAATCCACTAAAGGTGTCTATGGTCACATGAAGATATTCAAGACTTCTAAATTCAGGAACGTGTGTGACATCCATTTGCCATATTTCATTTGGGACCAAACCTCTGTGGTTAACACCCAGGTGGGGGTGGGCAAAAGTGTGACACAGGCGGGGCATTGTTTAACAATCTGGCATGCCTGTTCACGAGTAATCTTAAAAAGCAGGCGAAGGGTCTGAGCATTTAAATGATGTAAAGCATGACTCTTCTGGGCCTGTTCTACAGAACCTAACAACACTGGAAAGGTCAAGTGGGTGGCAACATCTGCACAGGCATTTCCTCTAGAGAGAGGACCAGGCAGATCAGAATGAGCAAGGAGATGTCCAACAAAAAAGTGGTGGCATCTAGAGGCAATCAGCTTTTGAAGCTGAGAAAAAAGAGGGGCACATTTATGGGGGGTCTAATGTATGGGACCGTTTCAAGAATGGGAACAGAATGAGCAATATAGGCACTGTCAGTATACAACTTAAAAGAGCAATCTTTTAGTAACTGAAAAATCTTTATTACTGCAAAAAGTTCTACAAGTTAGGCTGATTTAAAGGGGGATTAAATTCTGTCCCGATTTAACAGTCAAGGGACCAGAGGTGGACGAGGTCAGGATCTTTATTTCACCTGTGAAATCATTATCAATCACTCTGGGGGAGATATTTAAACCCTAAAAAGTGGAGCTGGTATTCCCAAGAAGAAGTCCAAAAGTATTGGGGGGGGGTCAAGGGGCCAAAGACCCCAGTATGTAGAACTTGTTTCCCCATCTCAGGTTTTAATATTGTATCGGTGGAGGAGCAGAGGTCCAATCCTGTGCTGCTTGCAGTTGCTCCTTCGAGGGAGGTAATGTTTGAGTCTGAGGGGTTAATGTTTGAGGGACAAACTTGATAGCCCCAGGGTTTTGCCTCGGATTTGGGGCCAGGGGCTGGCTCCTCTGGAAGTTTCCCTGCTTCTGAGGCAAGGTATTATTTTGTGTTTTTACCTTGGCATGACACTCTGAAGCCCAATATCTACCTCGATGGCATCGGGGACACAGGAGGCAGGGAGAGTACCTTCGGCCTTAGGGGCTTTGCACTCCCTAGAAAAATGTCCTGGCTGTTTACAGTTAAAGCACTTTTTCTGGTGGTCATCCTGCTTGAAATCCTTAAGGGCAGCTCCAATGGCAAGTCCTATTGCATGAGCTGAACGAATGCCTGCACACAGTTTTATATAATCAGGAATTTCAGCACCACTATGGTGGGGTGGGGTCATATTGCAACCTGGCAGGCAGGATTTGCATTCTCAAATGCAAGGTGTTTGAGAAAAGCATTTTTGTTTTCCTCATGACCAACAAGTTTTTCAGCTGCATCAGTAAGGCGACTGATAAAGTTACTATAAGGCTCATCTGGGCCCTGGGGGACCTGGGCAAGGGAAGTGGTTGCTAATCCTTTTGGAGGAAGTTGTTTCCAAGCCTTAAGACCTGCATTTTCAATTTTGACTAGAAGGCCAGGAAGGAACCGAGCCTGTTTTTCATTAGTATCATAAGGGCTCCGCCCCAAAAGCTTATCTTAGGTCCACTTCTTAGAGGTTTTACTTTCAGAATTGCGAAGTGCTATTTCTCTGCAATTTTCAACAAAATCTGTCTTCCAGAGAACATAGTCTCCTCCAGCCAGAGTGGCATGAGCTAAAAAATACCAATCATTGAGAACAAGCCACTGTTCTCTCAAATTTTGAATTAAGGATAAAGTAAAGGGAGCTGTTGGTCAGTAATTTGTTACTGCCATTTAAAGTCTTTCAGCTGATGGAACCCTAGCTTGTGATACTGTTGACTTTTTATTTCATCTTCCTCACTTTCCGAGTCCCCTGAGGCTTTGTTTTCATTATCATAGGCCTCACTGCTTGAAGATGCCATATCCTTATTGTCTTCCCCAGCAGGAGAGTCATTTCTCCTTTTAGAGGGTGAGGCAGTGTTTTTATTTCTTTTATTGGAAGAGACAGCAGATTTGCTTCTGGTAACAGGAAAGGCCAGTACAGGTTTTTGAGATTTTGGTTTAGATTTATTCTTAGAGATAGCAGGCATTGGGGAGAGGGAAGGTAATTCTAAATCAAGAGCTCACAGTTCTTTTACTAACAGCAAATGTTCCTTTTTTTCCTCTATTAACTTTCTAAGAGAAGCCATTTTTTGTGAAAGTTGGGCTTTAGCCTAGGTGGTATGATCATTAATATTGGCCAAGTCGAGGACAGGGCACAAAATGGAGCAGCAATAGTATATGGAAATGGTCCTGGAATGAATGAGCGCTGGGGCAGCAAGTCAGGATTACAGTATTTAGCTGCCCCCTCCTCTAGGGACAATGTCTCTGCAGGTGATTGTCAGGCCCATTCTTAGTCAGGGATTTTAAGGATGCAAGGGAGGGGTAAATGTTAGCAGGAGGGGGTTTTTGCAGTTACTGGCTCAGCTGCAGCAGCCTCAAGGGGAGCAGCAGGGATGTCTGAATCAGGTATGGGAATAGAAACAGACTCACACACAGAGGTTGGCCTAGAATGTCGCTGTAAGACCTTTTCCCCTTCTTTCACTAACTCACAAATATCTGGAAATTGTATATAGACTTGAAGTATATCGTTCACCAGGTTCCAATAGGAAAAAGCCTGAACAGGGACTTTCTCAGGACCAAAGATTTTGTAAAAATCTTTTAAGCAATCTCCAACCCTAGCCCATCTTTTCTCATCAGTAGTCCCCTCGTGGGGAAACCATGGACAAATATCACCAATGAATTCAAAAAATCTTTTAAGATCCTTTTTTTTAACCCTTACTCCTCGTGCCTTGAGGCTCTCTTTGAGGCCCTGTAAGAACAAATCATGTTTGCTCAATGTTTGTTCCATAACTGCGTTGCTTTTTCTTACCTTCACTGGATCAATCTCACAGGCGGGCTACTCTGTGGCAATCACAATGCAGATCTTCTCTCTTCTCTTTTCTCTCTGGAGAAGCGTTGATCCTATGCTTACAGGATCGCCCCAGACCCAAAGGGCCACAAGTGAGGCGCCAAAATGCCCTGGCCCTCAGGGATTCGACAAGACCCTAGGGAAAGGGTCAAAAGAATGAAGAGACAGGAGACACAAGGAAGAAGCACCAGTCTGAATGTCTGCTCTAGCCCTTAAATTTTATTGTTCAGGCTGCCATTATAAACCCAAGCAGGTAGGAGGGTCATCTGACAGAGTCCAGGGTCATCCCATAATTGCAGAGTTCTTTAAGCCCACAAGTATTCCTAGCCCAAATTACTTATCTAAATATTTTCTCACAAGCAAGAAGGCAATTAAAGCATTTCTCAGCTCGAGTTGCTTATGTGATTAATATTTCCTCCCTGGAAAAAGGGCAATAAATAAAGTATTCCTTAACTCAGGCTGTTTACTTACCTGACACTTGTTCTCAAGCAGAAGGGGGTCTTAGCTCCCAGAAGGGGAAGGGGATGTATGGGAAGGCTCATGCCTCCTTCTGAGATATTTTTTCCCCAGGAGGGACCATGCCTCATGCTGATACAGCTCTTACCCCTGAGGAACCTGCCACAAGACTGTATAGTATAAAATATAGTTTATTCAGAATAGAGGGAGGAGAGTTAAGAAGGTAGTAGAGGAAGAGAAATGCAGAGAGAGGCAGAGAGTAGAGAAGTAGAGGCTGGGCATGAGCATGTGCAGAGAGAAGGGGGAAGGGAAGAGCCCAAGAGGGCAAAGGAAAGAGAACAAAAGGTCAAGAGATCAAAAGAGAGGGAGGGGTAAGCAGCCACCTTTACAGGGGATCAGGCTGTTGCCAGGTAACTGGGGAGGAGTTTAGACAGAATGCTAATAAAAAGTCGGGAAATCCTTCCACTTGTTGGTTAAATTAATACCTCCACTGCACACTGAGTACTGGGCTATGGAAGCTGTTCACCTTGATTACAGGAAGAAGAAGGCAAGTGTTGTGAGGAAAGCTCAGGTAAGGTCTGGAGTCAGGTCCTGGTAACTGCAGGATCATTGTTCTTGAGACAGAACAGCAGGCAGCAGAACATCCAGAGCTGGAATGGTGGGTTCTCCCCCAGGGATGGGTGGTGTGAAATTCCTCTTTGAAGACAGAAACAAATGCTAATTCGGTGTAAACCCCTCCTGAGCTCTGGAAAAGATCTGACCCTGATCTGGAAGCACACTTTATATTTGAGGAGTGGTAAGGCTCACTGGCCAATCAATGTTTCCAAGAAGACCTGCCAATCAGACAAGGAGGCGGGTTCTTCCTGGTATTATTCTGCAAGTTAGAGTTGGTTGAGCAGGCTGTGCCCTGCTCTGAGCTCTGCTGTTGGGTGCTGAGTGGAGACCTCAGAGAAGCTCTGAAATCGAGTCATGGTGAGCACACGATCACTGCACACAATGGGTAGGGGCAGGCGGCTGAGCAGTGGGGGCTGGGGTGCTGGGTCCTCTCTGGGGTTGCATGGGAAGCATCAGCCAGATGTGACCACCTGTGAGGTCCCTGGTGATGCCCCTCATGTGTTAGATCAGGAGGTGACCTCTGAGTAAATTCACTGTCATGGTTGATTCTGAATCTGCTCAAAACATTTGGACAAGTTGTTTTCTTGTAGAAATATGGGTGGTTTCTCTGACTCTGCAGCACATGTGTCCAAACCCTTTTGTCTTTTATAGTTTACATTAAGAAGACAGGTCTAATCCTAATAGATCTGCTTTTGTATGTTACTTGGGTTTTTGTTTAGTTTTTGTTAATTTTTTTCTATTGCAGTTTTTTATATGTCTTGACTTTATATGTTTAGGGTTTGATTATTATGTGGCAAAGAGACCTTTTTCCCAATTTATTTGGCAGTTTGGATGTTTCTTGTACCTTAATAGTCATCATCCTCTTTACTTTAAGAAATTTTTCAGTTATGATTTCATTGATAAATTTTCCAGACATATTTTGGTGGGAGTTTTGTGACTGGGTTATTGTTCAATGTACGGATTTGCAGAGAGCCTTGGCTGAGTGCTGCCTCTTTTACTGATCTGTTTGTTTGTTGTGTTCCAGAGGGAATGCTTGCTAATGTTGAAAGCTGGGATAAGAGGTGGGCAGGAAGAGATGATCTTAGTAATCTACAAGGAGACTTTGTCATTAGCAAGGTTAACCTGCTTCTGGTGTTTAGTACAGTACTAGAGGCAACTGTGAAAATTGCATTTTGGATAACAAATATTGTGGTAGATCTATGGAAAGTTTACCTTGTGTCCTTTCAGGCATGGCATGTGGGTGAACAGGAACTGTCTGCCCAAGTGGGGGCTATGATACAGGGATGAGGCAGGAAAGGAAGGGCAAGTGGGGATTGTCTGCAGTATCTTTAGGAGGCATGCACAATAGGAGGGATAATTTTCACTAATATTCTTTTCCAATGATGAGGGCCACTGGTATTCTATTCTAGTTGTAAGGGCAACTGATATTAGGGTTTACAGTAACAGTGAGGTAGGCCTTTGGATAAAGTACCTGTTCTACTGTCAGGCATGGCTTGCAGGTAAACAGTAGTATCTTTTGATAATAAGTGGCTTAGTCAAAAAGATGAGTTTTTGAAGTCCAACCAACTCTGTTTTTGAGATTGCACAAAGTCCACTTGGGCAAACATCTTATGACTAAACCCACTTATCAACAGCCAGTCAAGGTACAACAGCAGGGTTTAGCTACATGTAGATAATTAATAAACGTTAAAGAGGAAAAAATGTTAACCTACCCATCATAGTTGTCAGATGGTTTTGTCTCCTTGTTTGGTTCTTGCAAATTATACCAGACATGCTGTTTCTAAAAAAATAAGTTGCTGACCTGTATGTTAATGTCCCAATCTTGTTGTAACTGCAATAAATACTCAGCACCCTTAGACTTGGTCTCTCAGTTTGGACCTGATGTGAGATTGACTGTGGAAAATCCTTGTTACTGAGCTCATAGTACAGACCTTTGTTTTTTTGCATTGCAATAGGTTCTTGGTGGTCTTTGGTGTACCAGTGAGTTGGGCACAACATCTTGGTGCATGGACTGGAACCCGGAAACCCTCAGGAATCCCAACTGAATGCTGATGTGTCATTTGTCTTTGTGTCAGAGTAGTGGCTTATCTGTCAGATTTGTATCTGTGTACCTTGGGTTTTAGATTTTTCTTGAGTATTTGCAAAGGGAGATGACTAAAGTGACTGTGGAAGCACAGTATTGTGGATGCACTGGAGAGTTGAAGCCACAAAGGGCTTGGAAGATGTTTCAAAGCCTGGTGTAGCAGATGGTGTGCCCATGGTCTTAATTTTGGGGATGGTTTTCAGTTGACATTCATTCTAAAGCCAAGAAAATGCCAGGTTTAGAACTAAGTGTTTAGATAGGAGAGATGACAGAGGTTCTGGTTAGTCAACAAAATGATGGACTGGGTATTAGGACTATCTTGCACCTCACTGGTACAATTAGAAATAATTATGTTCTAATTGTACTTTGAGAGAAATGTTTTATTTTAACAGGAAGGATGATATGTAGGAGGAGCTAAGGTGGGAGGAGTACTGAGAGGAAGAGAAGGACTAAGGAGAGGAAAAGAAGGAGAGGAGAAGGAGAGGAAAAGTTAGGTGATGGGAGAAAGAAAGAGAAAGAGAGGGAAGACATAGAGGCAGATGTTCATGTGTCTCCACCAGTCAGAGATAGTTGATATATCTAGGATGGGTATTGGGTTACACTTTTTTTGGTTTTTTGAGACAGGGTTTCTCTGTGTAGCCCTGGCTGTCCTGGAACTCACTCGGTAGACCAGGCTGGCTTCGAACTCAGACATCCGCCTGCCTCTGCCTCCCAAGTTCTGGGATTAAAGGCATGGGCCACCACTGCCCAGCTGGGTAACACTTCTAATTGAGCATTACCAAACTTATAAAGCCTTTGATTAACATTTTTAAAAATTTTATAAAATCAAAAAGGGAAAGGGGGCATGGAATAGGGGTTTTCTAGGGAGGGGAAGAGGGGAAAGGGGATGGCATCTGAAATGTAAATAAAATATCCAAAAGAAAAAAATTGGGAAGGTTAAAGCCTACTTAGAACCCTGCTACATGACTGACAGCTCCCTTCCCATCTTCATTGTCTCCTCTGTTCAAGTAGAAGAATCTGCTGGGAAGCCTTTACCGCCCCCTTGTGGCTGTCTATTTTTTGTGTGACACTTTGTTATTCTCTCACTGATGAAATGAGACAGACTCCATCCTAATGGATTTAGTTACTAGCTCCACACCTTGGGTTAAATCCTTCTTAACAACAGTACCTAGACCCATTGACTAGTCCATGACAGAGAGCTCTTCCAGACAGCATCCAGGGCACAATCAGGCTCTGCCTACCTTATTTTAAAGAGTAGAAAGAGAAAGACCTCATTTCTCACCTTTTGAACTACCCTCTGCCCAGTTCATATGTGACTCTGTAGTTTTGAAGTTGGAGCTGTCATGAGATGGAAGCTCGGTCTTCATCGATTTTCAGAAATTTAACATATCATCTTTGGACCAGAGGTCTTGTCTTTTGTCGGTGGCCATTTCCAGGTCTGTGGGACAAACTGCTTTTCTGTCTATGTTCCAGCTGTTTTAGCCTCCTCTTTGGTAGCACTGGCCTGGGAACCCAAGGTTAAAGATGCTCACCCCAGGTCAGCACAGCCTCTGAGCTCCCCATTCCAGTGTATCCTTCCCTGCTCTGAGCCAGGTGCCCTCCCTATTTTCTCCTTGCTCAGCCACAACTCCAACTCCCTCTTATGGTGGCAGGGCCTCCTGTATTGATATGGTTAAACATTGATTTTGTGTTATAACACCTTCATTTATTATTGTGTCTGTGTCATATTTGTTTTCAGTTCTCAGCATTTCAGAGGTACAGTCATCTGAAGGAACCTCAATCGAGGGCGTGTCCTCATCAGAATGGCTGGTTGCTATGTCTGTGAGAGATAGTGTTGATGATTGATTAGGAAGCCTCTTCCACTGAGGGTGGGAATATTCCTAAGCAAGAGGTCCTGGGCTGGATGAGAGAGCAGGCTGAGCATGAGACAGTGACCAAGCAAGACAGCAATCCAGGACACAGTGTTTATCCATGCCTTTTGCCTTAAGTTTCTAATCTAAGCTCCCAAAATGATGGACTGTGATCTGACAGAATCATGTACAACAACCATTTATTACCTGAGATGCTTTTGCTTAGAGGATTCAATCACAGCAGCAGAGTAGCAAGTTAGAACAACAACATGATATCAAAGGGTTATTTTACTGCTGGACGGAATCTATGTTGTACATTGCATTCTTGTGCACAGGAACAAATTTGGGATAGAAAGGTTTTTGGATTGGTTGGTGTCTCTAACTCTCCACTGGGGGGTCCTGCAGGATGTGGCCTCTTCAGGGTCCATATCTAACTGCTATACATCTCAGCTAAGATCGACTACATACACTCCTAGGTGCCCTCAGTTTGTGGTCTCTGGCACATCCTAAATGTACCCCCTCCCCCTAGCCAGCTGCAGATTTTGATTAATTTTCCCCCTCTGGCCCTCTCTTATCTCTCATCTCACCTGTTCCTGGTTCTCCCCGATTACCCTTTCTTATCTGCTCTCCCATCCAGTTCTCTCTCTTCCATCTGCCTGCTATGATTGCTTTACTCCCCCTTCTGAGTGAGATTCAACCACGCTCATTTGGGCCTTCTTTCTTGTTTAGTTTCTTTGTGTCTATGGAGTGTAGTGTTTCCTGTATTTTATGCTTATTATTCACTTGTAAGTGAGTACATACATGCATATATTTTTAGATCTCGGTTACCTCAATCGAGATAATAGTTACTAGCTGTATCTACTTGCCTGTAAAATTCATGATGTCCTTGTATTTTATAGCTGAATAATGTTTCATTTTGTAAATGAACAACATTTTCTATATTCATATTTTGGTTAAGGGGCATCTGGATTCTTTTCAGTTTCAATTGTTATGATTAAAATGGCTATGACCTTAGTAGAGACCCTGCTCTAGGTCACCTGCCTTCACAGAGTCCCTCCTGTATCTTCTGTTTGTCCTTTGAGAGGGTGTGGGCCCCTGGGAATCCATGATGGTGTATCAAGTCTCTATTGGGTTAGGTGAATCCTCTCCACTGAGGCCAGACCTGGCATCCCAGTTAAGGGAACAGATTCCAGTGATAGACAGCAGCTTTAGGGACAGCTCCTGCTACAGTAGTTGTAAGAACATCATGAAAACTGAGCTGCATATCTGTTACTTATGGGCCAGGGTCCTGTGTCCAGCCTGTGTGTGTCATTGTTTGTGGCTCAGTCTCTGAATGTCCCCAAGGATCGAGGTTAATTGAGTCTGTTGGTCTTCCTGTGGAGTTCCTGTCCTCTTCAGGGTCCTCAATCCTTTCCCCAACTCTTCCATCAGAGTTACCAAGGTTCATGCAATATTTGACTGTGGATCTCTGCTTCTGCTTCAGTCAGCTGCTGGGTGGAGCCTCTCAATGGACAATTATGCAAGGCTCCTGTGTGGGAGCATCACAGAATATCCTTAATAATGTCATGGATTGGAGCTTGTCCATGTGTGTCTCCAATTGAATGCGTTTTCATTGGCCATTCCTTCAGTCTCTGCTGGTCAAATATGATCCGTCAGCTTTCTTCTCATGCTTCCATACATTCCCCATTTGGACTCTGTCCCTAAATCACATAAGATACTGTGCACACATTTGCTGTTTAATGCTATGCTATTTTGCATACCCGGTGGTTTTATATTTTTAACTTTATTCATTCTGTTTTTGTTTTTCTAGACCAAAGTTCCCTGTGAAGGACTTCCTGTTCTGATTGTAGATATAGAAAGCACATAAGCCACCTGACATGTTTTTGTTAAGTAAGCACATGCTTTTGTGCTGCTCTTCATCCACATCTTTAATTTTGAAATTTAGCCATATGTATAAATTATATTCTATGTCTCTGGATTGCTTATGCTCATGTCATCAATATTATCTGATGCTTTAGATTCATTGAAATGCAGGTGTATGATGTTCTGCCTAACTGTTATGTTTGTTGTGAAATTTTTGAACAAATAATTGCACTATGACTGTGTGCATGAATATGAATATCATGTGTGCCTCATCTTTGCTATTGTCAGAAGATGGCCTCAGAACTCCTGATCTTGAAGAAATGGGCAGGTGTTGGTCCATATGTGTATTCTAGAAATTGATCACCATTATGTGGAAGACTAGCACGAACTTCCATCTCCTAAGCTATAACTCCTGAACTACATTCTTTATTTCTGATCAGCATATACATTACTAATATTTTTATCTGTCCATTTTGAACTCTTTAAACATGCATTTCCTTTTAGTAAAATTTAATTAATGTTGCTGTTTAAACTGGTTCACTTCATGTTTATGCAAGATGAATAGAGAACTGCAGTGAATGTATAATTCTTTGCAGGAACTTCAGTAAAGACTTGTGAGTTCTCTCTATCATTTTTGTTTTCTGATTTATTTTTGTAGCAAAGTGAGGTTCTTAACATGTAACTTTTGCTGTCCTGAAACTCATTTCATGACCTTGTTGGCATCCAGCTCAATGACATACACCTGCCTGTACCTCTGTGATTAAAGACATGAGAAATATATATATATATATATATATATATATATATATATATATATATATATATATTGTCCATAATTTCTGTGGTTAGTAATTGTTCATAATGTTTTTCAAGTGTTTGCTAAGTACAGTTGATCTGTTTCTCCCTGCAAAACTCTCTCAATTGTCATTTGTGTTGCAAATCTATATCCAATTCAAAGAGTTCAGAAGTGACACAGGTGAAGCTTTCAAGTTCCTTCTAAATTGACATGGTGACAATAATTCATGTGTCAGGAAATAAGTGGAGGAATCCCCTGAATTATATGTTTACATTGTCCAGTAAGCATATATTTGCTTTGCAGTGGTGTCAGTATCAGGCTTTGTGTTGTACACATGTATGTGATATTTCAGGAAACAGTGAGTTTTGATGATGTGCATCTGAACTTCACTGCAGAAGAGTGGAATTTCCTGGATCCTTCCCAGAAGAATCTCTACAAAGATGTGATGCCTGAGACCTACTGGAACCTCACTGCTACAAGTAAGACTGAATTTTCTTTTGATTCTCAATATAAGGGAAAATGTTTCTGCATTACTGATGATCATCTCTTATTTCAATAGAGAACAAGTAATATTGAGTTGAATAAATCAGGTTCATTGCTGTGAAAATTCAGAGTAACTTGAATTTTGCCTAATTCCAATACCATATCATTTATTTTCTGGTACCATGTTTTAGGCTATAATTTGGAAGGCCATCATACTGAAGATGTCAAATGAAGATGTCAAATGTCTAGACATCATGAAAGGTAATTTTAATGTCTAAACTGATACAAATATGCCTGTGAGAAAATTTTACTATGATCTGGAAGCTCTAAAGGAAAGCAAGCATGTAAAATATCAGTCCTTTCATTGTAGCTATGATTATAATATTCTCCCAAAACTATGTACCTCAATGTCAGTTATCTGATTTCTGTTTGCAAGGTATTTCTGTAAGACAGAAGAGAAGGAAACAATGCCTTAAGCGATTCCTTTATTTGATTTTTATCTCCATTAGAATGATGTTGTGGAACTACCAATTTTTATAGTCTCATAATATTTAGATGTTGCACATTGAACAGTGATAAACATGTGTCCATAACTTTTTAATAAGCAAATCCTCCATCATAAATTGGTGATACTCATATACTTGTAGTGAAACTTTTAAGTTTATTGTGAGGTCAGTTTATTAGAGTCAAGAATGTTGTTGTGGAAAAACATTAATCATGTCTGATATGAACTAAAAGTCAATGTGTGTGCATTCAATGTAGAAACCTTTCATTTGTTCTTCTATTTTAATGGGTATATCAATTGTCAGAATGGATGAAACCTTGTGAGCATAGAGATACTAAAAGTAACAAAGTACCTCTATCTATGTCAGAACAATGAGAAGATATGTAGTATTCTGCCTTTGGTAGACTTTCTGAATAAGATAGACATTTGCAATTAATTGGTTTTCTGACTTTACTGGGAACATCCCCAATGTCACACAGCAGAAAATCTCTATGGGTACTAGAAGTTTGGACATTCTTCTGTTTGTCCTGGCTCACGATGCTGCAGTGGTGTGAGTCACACTATAGGAAAAACTAAGAAAGGAATCAGTTATTTAATGCCCTGATATCTTCAGCCATGTGAAATATATCATATAGAAATCTCATATAGAAAATGGATGTTATAAATGTGAGCCATGTAATAAGTGCTCTTACCATCACAGATTCTTGCAAAGAGGTAAAGCAACCCACAGTGAGCAAGTACAACCATGAACATCAAAGTAATAAAACTTTAAGATCTGAGTGTTCTTTATTATTACACCAACTGTAAAATTTATTCATATTGATAAAAGGATTGATCAGGCTAATGAATGTGGTAAAGCTTTCACATGTGTCCGTTATTGTTGCAGGCATGAAAGAAATCATACTGGACAGAAACCACATGAATGTAATCAATGTGGTAAAGCCTTTTCACATCACAGTAATCTCCAAAGACATAAAAGAACACATACTGGAGAGAAACCTTATGAATGTAGTCAATGTGGTAAAGCCTTTTCATGTCACAGTAATCTCCAAAGACATAAAAGAACACATACTGGAGAGAAACCCTATGAATGTAATCAATGTGGTAAAGCCTTTGCAATATCCAGTCATCTCCAATATCATAAAAGAACACATAGCAGAGAGAAACCTTATGAATGTAATCAATGTGGTAAAAGCTTTTCATGTCACAGTGGTCTCCAATATCATAAAAGAACACATACTGGAGAGAAACCTTATGAATGTAGTCAATGTGGTAAAGCCTTTTCATGTAACAGCAGTCTCCAATATCATAAAAGAACACATACTGGAGAGAAACCTTATGAATGTAATCAATGTGGTAAAGCCTTTTCATGGCACAGTCATCTCCAATATCATAGAAGAACACATACTGGAGAGAAGCCTCATGAATGTAATCAATGTGGTAAAGCCTTTTCATGTCACAGTAGTCTCCAATATCATAAAAGAACACATACTGGAACGAAACCTCATGAATCTAATCAACATGGTAAAGCCTTTCCATAAAGTTTTTTCCTCCTAAAACATACAAGAACACATATTGGAGAAAAACTATGAATGTAATCAATGTGCTAATGCATTTGCATGTCCTACTAGTCTGGAATGACACTTCATGATTGTAATCAATGTGGTAAAGACTTTTCAGAACCTTAGAATCACCATTATTATAAAAAACACATACAGGAGAGAAGCCTTATCAATGTAATAAATGTGGTAAAGCATTTGCAAGTTCAGTCATTTCCAGTGACAGGAATGATTACATGCAAGAGAGAAACCTGCTTGAATATTAACACAACAGAAAGCACAGTGGAGAGAATCCTCATTAACGTAATCACTGTGGTCAAATCTTGGCAATTCACTTTTATCTGTGACTACATAATAGAAGACATTCATGGGAGTCACTCAAGGTAATCAAGGTGTTAAGCCCTTGCACAGCATGGTCATCATCCAACACATAAAAGAACACATACTGGAGAGAATCTGAATGTCATGAATGAGGTAAAGCCTTTCCAGGACACACTCATCTCTGAATACACAAAGGAAAATGTGCAGAGTAAAACCTTATGAATGTAGTCAATGCGATAAACCCTTTGCATTTCACTGTACTCTCCAAACACTTAAAGGAACACACGCTTTATAGAAACCTTAACAAATGTAATGAATGCGGTAAAGCCTGTGCATATCTCTGTAAAGTTTGAAATGATTGTTGACGCTTGTCACATTTTTTCTCATAATTAATAACCCCGAGAAACTCAATGTCAGCGTGTTGGGTAAGATCATATAACTTATTGGCAGTCACAGATTACTTTTGCTATTATTTAAGGTGCTCAAAGACTGTTGTGATACACAAAGGCCTTAATAGATTGATTACTTACTAAAGACTTTAGTTTTTTATAAAGATAGCAGAAAGTATTGTAGAAATAATCTGTGCTGATTTGAATATGCTTGACCCTAAGAAGTGGCAATATTAAGAGATGAGTCTTGTGGGAGATGTTACCTTTTTGAAGGAATTGAATTCCTACAGTGGTGGTCTTTGGAGCTCAGGCCAGTACAAAAGCAACCCTCCTACCACTTGGCTGGAAGGCAGTCTCTTCCTGGATGCCTTCACATGAGGATGCAGAATTCTCAGCTCCTTCTCCAGCATCATGGCTGCCTGCATGCTGACATTCTTCCTGCTATGATGGCAATGGACTAAACAGTTGAAAGTGTAAGCCAGGCCCAATTAAATATTTGCCTTTAACACAGTTGCCTTGGTTACAATATCTCTTCTTAGCAATGGAAATTCTATCTAAGACAGAAGTTGGTACCACAGACTTAAGCATTGCTATGATAGGCCTGAATGTGTTATTTTTTGTTTTGTTTTATGGAGCAATGTGGATTTTTAGACTTTGGATCTGTATATGCATTAAGTGGAACTGACTGGGCAGTCCTAGTAGGAATATGGAACACATATGTACAAAGGGTGATTTAAACTTTGTATATAGTTTTATGATGTTTTGCTGAAGAATGTTGCTGCCTTTTGCCCTTGTCTGTAGAGTGTCCTTGAAGATAAGGTAAACAGGTTGATGTTAATTGCATTAACAAAGGAAGTTATAGTGAACCCAGCAAAGCCTTTGGCCTATGTTTACTCTCATGAAGATTGTTTTGAGCAAGTATAGTAATCTTAGGAAGAAAATAAATATAAAATGTTAGGTCAAAAGAGAAACTTGAACCATGAAGTTGAATGAAGCTAAATTCTGTGATCAATGGTATTAAATGGAATTAAAGGTACGGTGACATTAGGGCAAGATTCCATCCACCTAAACAAATGGATATGAAGTTGGACAAAGGAGAACTGTATCGTGTTAGGCATTATTATTAAGTAGTTGTTTTCATGTGGACACAAGATTTATCAGTATGTGTGAAATTGACAATTGATGGATTGTGATTACTATTCTGGGTTTTCAATTTGAAATCTACAAGGATATACTTAAGTCTAGGCATGGTGGTACATGCATTAAATCCCAGGAGATCAGAGTCAGGCAGATTTCTGATTCAAATCTTCCTTGTTCAAGTGTTCCTAAAACAGAACAAGTTTTAGGTAAAGAAAAGCTTAGGTACAGGCAAAGTGTTACACATATATTATCCAGTGTTCAGGAGACAAAGCCATGCAGATCTGAGTTCAAGATTCATCTACAGAACAAGTTCAAGCACAGCTGAGCTTAGGCAATGAGGTTGTTGAAACCTATAAAGCTGGTGATGATGTAATAGAAGGAGCCATGTTCCAGCTCCAGCAAGCAGAACTCAGCAGCCTTGTGCATGTGGCTCTGGCTTTAGAGGCAAGAATAGAAGGGATGACTGAGACAATTGATGCTGGTTGCCTGTAGTTAGAAAATTAGTGAGGATGAAGAAGAAACGAGCATCACTGAGGTGAAATCTTCTGGTGTTTTAAAACAGGAGAAAGAAGTTGTATTCCATAGGTAGCCAAGGTTTACCTTGTGGTGCAGCTTGACACAGTCCTGTGTAAGACTCACCCAGGTGGTACTGGTTTTAAGGCATGAATGTTTCATGCAGTGCAGCTAAGGCTTGGCACCATGAAGGGAGCATGAGAGGAATGCAGTCAAGACTGTTTGTCACAGAAGAACCCAGCATATTGAAGATGTCAGTCCTGTGTGATGAGCAGAAAGGACAGCAGCAGCAGTTGAGTGGAGTCAAACAGAACCTAGTGTCCTATAGAGGGAAGAGCTGGAGAGAGACCCAGCTCGTTTTGAGGAGCTGAGAAGATCATCTGTGTATCTCACATACTGGAACAAGAAGCTGTAATTTTGAAATTACTTTGGAGACCCCAAGAGTTTTAGATTCCCAAGCTATGGGATACCTTCTCAGGAAAACTACTTTCAGGAAATATAATCAGCCAAAGAGAAAGAATTGTGCTGCAGTGAGCAGGGCAGGAAGGAGTTGGAGATCTAAAGAACACTTTGACATCAGACATGGGGATGCAGAGTTTGGAGATTTCCTTGCTGGCTTTTAGTCTTCTTTTGGCCCAGTATTTCCTCACATTGGTGATTAGGAATGGTGAAGTATATCCTGTGAATTTGGATGTATATTATGTGCTATTTTTTCAAAGTATAGGGGATTATGGTTACATGATTGGATGAATCTCAGAAGAGACTTTGAACTTTGGACTTTTAACATTTATGAGAGTTCTATAGATTATGGGGATTTTTTACTTTAAACCTCACATATCTTGTATTATGCTATTTTTAAATATGGTCCCCATAAAATCATGTGTTTGTACAATCATAGGGGGGCCAGGCAGTGGAATGTGGTAGTATAAATATGCTTGGCTCAGGGAGTGGGAGGAAGTTATTATGAGATGTGGCCTTGTTGGAGGAAGTGCATCACTATGGGGGTGAGCTTTGAAGTTCCACCCAGTGCAGAATGGACCCTCCTACTAGCTCCCTGGCAGATAGTCTCTTCCTGGCTGCCTTTGGATCACGATGCAGAACTCTCAGCTTCTTTGCCAGCATCATGTATTCTTGCATGCCTGCCTTGCTTCCTGCTATGATGAAAAAGGACTAAATCTCTGAAACCGTAAGCCAGTCCCAATTAAACTATTACTTTTATAGGAGGTGCCTTGTTCATGATTTCTCTGCATAGCAATGGAAACATTAAGACAGAAACTCTGTGAGTTTATTTAATACAGTCAACCCTTTGCCCAATTCTCTAGTCTTCATTATGATTAAAGAATGTGTGCTGGAGTTTAAGCACACCCCATGTGACTCAGGACATGACCCCTGAGTCTTAATCAGGTTCCCTGTGTCTCAGGACATGCCCACTGAGTTTTAAGCACATCCCCCTGTGTCTCAGGACACACCCCTGAGTCTTAAGCCCTTTGTGACTCAGGACACACCCACAGAGTCCTAATGGACATGTTTAGTATAATGAAGCCTTTGCACACCTCTGTAGTCTTCATCATTATGAAACTATTCTTACTGGACAGTGGTTACATACTATGCTAAAGCCTTTAAGTCATGGCGTCCACTGAGATCCAAAACAACTCAAACACAGGACAAGGCAAATGATAAGAATTCATTGTAATCAAGTCACTAATGATGAATCAGGGCCACAAAATTACACTCAGAAGCTAAGCTCCAATACCTCAGCCTCAGCCCCACCCTGAATCAGAAAGTTATATAGCATCCAAAAGTCAAAACCACATAGTCCTGTGCCAAGTTACAGTTACATTTTTCTCCCAATCATGTTTCTTTCTATTGTTACTCTATGTCAAATGATACAGAACGTAGGTTGTATGGTCAACACTATCACAGCCATTTGTTCTTTTGTGGTTAGAAACATGTATTATATTTTGAGAAATAAAACATGAGTAACAGAAATTATGGTTAGGCACAGTTGTTATGTTTTAGGGAACAAACCATGAATAATAAAAACTGGTCAGATGTTATTTAATACAGAGGTTCCCTATGACCTGGAACTTAAACTTAGTTTCAGTTCATGATTAATTGGAGGTTGGTAACAAAAAGGCAGTCCTTAGGGCAAGTTTCTTTTGCTTCTTCCCAACATTTGTATATTATAGACATATTAGAATATATAACAGAGCACATATTGAAGACATATCTTAATAATTTTATCAATGAGATAAAATCTTTTCATAACACAGTCATCTATGAACATAGAAGAATACATCCTGGAGAGAAACACTATGAATATGCAATGTGGTAAAGCCTTTGCATGTGGCAGTCGTCCTAGAAACCATGAGATAAAGCCATAATGCAGAGAAACCCCATAAACGTGGTCAATGTGTTAAAGTCTTGTACTTTCTGATATTTTTATAGAAGACTCAACTCTTTAGTAAGTAATCAATCTATCAAAGTCTTTGTATATTACAATAGTCTTTGAGCACCTTCAATAATATCAAAAGTAATCTGTGACTACAAATATTTTGTATGATCTTACCCAACACACATTGAGTTACTCAAGGTTATCATTATGTAGAAAAAAAATTTGACAAGCGTCAACCATCAGTTCAAGCTTTATGATGTCTCTCTCTTTTGTTTACACTGGTAAACTCATTTGAACATATGAAGGTCATTGGTTTTTCTTTTTCTTTTTTGTTAATCATGAATCCAACAGCTTTGCTGAAAGTGTTTACCAGCTCTGGGAATTGCCTTTGGGAAGTTTTGGTTCACTTGTGCTTACTATTGTATCATCTGCAGATAAGGATAATTTTACTTCCTCCTTAAATTTACAATTGAATGTTAACTTATTTAACATTCAATTGTAAATTGCAATATAGGACTTGGAATATAGGACTAGTTAACATTAAACTGTAAATTGCCATACAGGGCTAGTGAGTATTAAATTGTAAATTGCAATATAGGACTAGTTACCATTACATTGTAAATTGCAGTAAAGGACTAGTTAACATTATATTGTAATTTCAATATAGGAATAATTAGCATTAAAATTTTAGATAGTATTTTGAATAGATATGGAGAGAATGGATCACCTTCTCTTCTTTGTGAATTAGTGGAATTAGAATTTCTCTTCATAATTTAATATCAGCTATAGGTTTACAGTAAAGTGACATTATTATATTTAGGTATGTCCCTTGTATTCTTAATCAATCCAAGAACTCTATCATATACTGGGGTTAAATGTTGTCAGAGAATTTTTCATCATCTAAGAGATTACAACTTTTTTTTCTTACACTTTAATCACATTATGTTGAACCATCCCTGCACCTGTTGAAAGAAGCCTACCTCATTGATCATGGTGAATGATCTTTTGATGTGGTTTCTATTTTATTTTGTTAGTTTTGTTTCATTAAGTATTTTCACAAAATTTACACAATTTCCATAACTTTACAGAATCTGCATAATTCTTACATAAATTTGCATAGTCTTGCATGATTTGCATAATTTACATAAATTACATGGTTTTTCATAATTCACATAATTTCACATTATTTTACACAATTCACATATTACATAACCTTACATAGTTTTTTACATAATTACATATTTTTACATAATTTTGCACAGTTTTACATAATTTACAAATTTTAAAATAATTTACATGATTTTAAATAATTTCTCACAGTTCTACACAATTTCACACAATTCACAGAATTTGCATATTTTTACATGTTTACATAATTTTGCTTGGTTTTAAGGAAAAATTGGTCTATAATTCTCGTTTGTTACTGAGGCTTTATATTGACTGCATATTTGTGTAAACCAAAACAAATTGGCTAAAGTTTCTTCTTTTTCTATATTGTTGAATACTTTGAGGAGTATTCTCATGAATACTTCTTTGAAAGTCTGGTAGGATTCTACCCTAAAATTCATGGCCTTGGGCTCTTTTTGTTGGCAGACTTGTAATGACTTCTCTTTTTCTAGATGTTTAGGCAATTTGAGTTGTTTCCCTTAGTTTGATTTAACTTTGGTAAATTATTATTATTATTGAGGACATTTTCCATTATTTTTAGACATTCCAGTTCAATGGGGTTGAGGTCTTTTAAAACTATGTCATCTTTAATCCCAGCACTTGGGAGGCAGAGGCAGGCAGATTTCTGAGTTCGAAGCCAGCCTGGTCTAAATAGTGAGTGCCAGGACAGCCAGGGCTTTATAGAGAAATCCTGTCTCGAAAAAAAAAATACAAAAAAATAAAACTATGTCATTACCATTGTCTAGATTTCTTCATTGTCTGTTATTTTGTCCCCATTTTCATTTTAGATTTCATTAACTTGTATATTCTCCATCTTTTAAGAAGGGTTTGACTATCTTATCTAGTAAAATGCTCAAAGGACCAATTCCATGTTTCATTAATATTTTGCATTATTCTCTTTCTATTTTGTTGATTTCAGCCCCCAACTTGATAATTAACTGATGTCTAATTCTTTTTTTTTCATTGCTCACTTCTTTCTGTTCTAGAATTTTAAGCATGCTGTTAAATTGCTAGTGTGAGAGCTCTCCAGAATTTTCATGTACGCATTTTGTGCTATGAACCTTCATCTTAGAACCAGTTTCATTTTCTTTGTATTCTGTGAAATTGTGCATGTTTTATATTCACATGCATTGAATTCTAGAAAGTCTCTAATGTCTTCCTCTATGTTTGTCTTAAGCTATTTTTCATTCATAGTGAGGTGTTCAGCTTCCATGAGTTTTTAAGCTTTTTTGTCTTCTGGTTTTGTTGATATCCAGCTGTAATCCATGGTGATCTGATAGGATTCATGGTGTTATTTCAATTTTCTTGTATGTATTGAGGTTGGCAGTGTGTCTGAATGTGTTCCGTTTACAAGTAAGTTTCATGAGGTGCTGAGCAGAAGGCATATTCTCCTATATTTCAGTAGAATGTTCTCTAAGTATCAGCTGGACTCATGTTCAAGTTATCAGTTAGCTAAAATATTTCTCTTTTTTGGAGGGTGGAGGTGTCTGGAGAATTTGTCCACTGGTGAGAATGGGGTATTTAAATCTTGGAATATAAGTGAATGAGTGTTATGTGATTTTAGCTTTAAAACACTTTCTTTTACAAAGGTTGGTGACCATGTGTTTAAGGCATATATGTTAAAACTTGAAATGGCATCTTTGGTGATTTTTTTCCTTTAAGAAATCTTTAGTGTTTTTCTCCAATTCTTTTGATTAATTTTGTTTAAAATTAAATTTGCTATATTTTAAAATGACTATACCAGCTTGCTCCTTTGGTCCATCTACCCAGAGTATCTCTTTACATCAATTTACCTTGAATTAATTCTTATTCTTGATGTTGAGCTATATTTTTTCTATGCAATTGAAGTTAGATATTTATTAGCATCTATTCTGTTAGTCTTTCTCTTTTTATTGGTGAACTGTGGTCTTTGATACTGAGAGAGTCACTGAACAGTGATTGTTAATTCCTTGTATTTTGTTGTTGTTGCTGCTGCTGCTGGTGGTGCTGGTGTTGGGGTATCTGTGTGCTTTCCTTTCTTTTGCAGATAATACAAGGTTACTTACTACCTGTGTTTTTATGTGTATTGTTAACTTCCTTGGGTTGGATTCTTTGTATATCACTTTGTATAAGTTTGTATGTGTAGATAGATATTATTTAAATTTGACTTTTCCATGGATTATCTAATTTTTTCATTAGTAGCAATTAAGCTTTTTCTACATATAATAATCTGGGCATCTGCAGTTTCTGCAGCATATATGTTCAAGCCCTTCTGACATTTACAGACTCCAGTGAGAGGCCATCTGCAATTTTAATAGATCTTCATTTATATCTTTCTTGGCTTTTGATCTTTGCAGCTTTTAGTATTCTTTGTATTGGATGTTTTGATTATTATGCAGGAGACTTCCTTTTACGGCCCATTTTATTTGGTGTTTTGATGATTCTTTTACTGTGATAGATAACTCCCTCCTTATGTTAGGAAATTTTTCTTCTAAGATTTTGTCATCAATATTTTCTGAGAATTTGATCTAATATACTTCCTATAGTCCTAGTATCCTTATGTTTTATCCTTTCATAATGTCCTAGATTTTCTGGATATTTTATATCAGGAAGTTTTAGATTTAACATTTCCTTTGTGTGATATTTCCATCCCTTCTATTGTATCTTCAATGCTTGAAATTTGTCTTCCATCTCTGTATTCTATTTGTGAGTCAACAGTTTTTTGTTTCCTTCTACTCTTGGTTTGTTTTTCTTGGATTTATTTATAAGATTGGTTGGTTTTCTCCCCTTTTTTGTTTATGTTTTCCTGGCAGTCTTTGAGGTATTTATTATTGTTTGTGTTTTATTGTATTTCTTTAATTTAGTCATTTTCACTTTAAGGGCCTCTATTATCTTTACATAGATGGTTTCAAAGCCTTTTTCTAGTACGCAGATGTGGGTCCCTTGTTCCAGAGGGTGTCCCACCATGATCTCTGGCCCAGCTCAGGACAGGGTGTGAGCAGGAAGGGGAGATCACCTGCCTCCATTGCTGCCTCTGCTGAGTTTCCACTGTTGCTGCCCAGTCACTCCCAGGCACTGCACCTGTCTCCATGCTGAGCTGAGCTGGCCCAGGCTGGGAAGATCAGGAGCCGGCTAGCTGGCACTGAGGCAGCTTGGTGTCCCAGGCAGGTTCTGGGAGAGCAGATCTCTTCCCAAGCTCTTGTGACAGAAACTCTTGGACACCAGGGTGATTCTTGTGCACTTTACTTCCCCTGAATAGAGCCCTTATATACACTTTTGGGATGGGTTATGGTCAGTCAACAGATAATGCCTATTGGCTTGGTCTGAGAGTTTGGAGATACCTCATCTACATGTGGGAGAGCCTGAGGCACTGTTCCTCATGACTGATGGCCATAGACCTCTCTGTGGGCTCTGGAGGGCTGAAGCTAAATGAAAAGAACCAGGGCCTGGGAGCAGAGCAGAACACCTGCCTTCCAATAAAGGTCTGGGGTTCAAGGCTTATGTTCTACCAGGCACCCAGCTACTTCTCACAGCCCACCTCCCCACAGGCAAAAATGAACAAATCAGACACAAAGAGAACAGTACATAGACTCAACAAAACCAAGAGCTGGTTCTTTGACAAAATCAACAAGATAGAAAAACACTTAGCCAGACTAACCAGAGGGCACAGAGACATCAAAATTAACAACATCAGAAGAGAAAAGGGAGACATAACAAGAAAAACTGAGGAAATTAAAAAAATATATATTAGTTCTTTCTATAAACTGGAAAATCTAGATGAAATGTGTAGCTTGAGAAAAGGATAATTATCTAGACAGATACCATAATCCAAAATTAAATCAAGATCAGGTAAATTATCTAAACTGTAGTATTACCCCTTAGGAAATCAAAGCAGGCATTATAAACCTCCTGTCCAAGAGAAGGCAAGGGCTAGGTAGTATTAGTGCAGAATGCTACCAGACCTTCGAAGAAGAGCTAAAACCAATACACCTTGGACTATTCCACAAAATAGAAACAGAAAGAATGCTACCAAATTCATTCTACATATATTTGTTTTAAAAGTCAATTATTGATTTCAAATGCAACACTGCTATACTCTCTTGTTGGTTCTCATTCCCCTTCAATCCCAAGTCATTAAG
Organism: Arvicanthis niloticus; assembly: GCF_011762505.2. Lineage (NCBI taxonomy): Eukaryota > Metazoa > Chordata > Mammalia > Rodentia > Muridae > Arvicanthis > Arvicanthis niloticus. The sequence goes on along the minus strand of NW_023044979.1, from coordinate 5,415,798 downwards.
AATTTCTTTCCAGGCTGGAGAGATGGGTCAGTGGTTAAGAGCATTGACTGCTCTTCCAGAGGTCCTGAGTTCAATTACCAGCAACCACATGGTTGCTCAAAACCATCTGTAATGGGATCCAATACCCTCTTCTGGTGTGTCAGAAGACAGGAACAGTGTACTCATACATAAAATAAATAAATTTTTAAAAAAAAAAATTTTCCATTTTTTAAACTTCTGCTTATTATTTATTGCTGTTCATAGGAATGTTGCCTGTAGCTGAGGCTTGCCTTTGTATGTAATTGAATATTGCTTTGAGCACCCAATCCTTTCTCTGCTGCTCAGTGCTGAAAGAATGTTGTTTGGAGCCTTTGGCAGGTGTTTATTGTGAATCATAGATTTTGAATATTGGAGCAAGGCTCTACCATCAACTCTATCCAACTATCTTCCCTCAAAAAGAAATATCTTGGTCTGCTATTCCATCTTAATAGAGATTGAACATGTCGTGCCAGGGAAATGTTAGTGATCCCCAAAAAGACACACACAGGAGCTGATCTGATGCAACTCACAGCAGGGTCTTTATTCTATTTGAGGTAGCTTGCCCCATCCTCAATTCACCAGCATCAGCCAAGACTGTATTGGTGATGGTGGAGCCCAAAATGTCTATGTGGAAAGGATTTGTTGTAAGCAGCAAGTGGGGAGTATGTATGGAAGCATGTACTTGGAAAGCTGCTGTGAACTTTAACATAATTGGCTGGTGCTGGGTGTCACATCATAAACTTCACTTCTCTTCTGCATTAGTGGTTGTTAGGCATGGGTTTGTAACCTGAGGTGCAGGTTTGTTGGGGGAATAACCTGGAGACCTTGGTATTGTTGAGGTTGTAACTTGAAAATTCTAGTCTTGTTTGGGATTAGCCTAGAGAGTGGAGCTAGGCTTGGGTTTTGCTGGAGATGGGGCAACTTGGAAACTAATGCTAGGTACCTGAGTTGCCTAGAAGCCTAGTTTCTATTCCTGTACAATGCATGTGGTATTATTCATGAACCTAGGACTTCCTGGTATAGGCCCTATCATCAAGTGACTAAGGAAGAAATAACTAGGCCCTGCTTTACTAAGGGTTCCACCTGTTATGCAGGCCCCATCCAAAAGTGAACAACTGCAGCACAAAAACATGCTTCTGGGACAATCCTGAGAGACACCAGAAAAGGGAAATCACCACAGTTCAGAGCTTCATGCAGTAGTCATGCTCATGCATTTGTTTGGAAATGTGTTATTATTAATTGAATCAGCTATAAACAGTGGGATGGCTTAACTGTCAGAGACTTGGAGATGGAACGATTACAACATTGTTAAGAAAGACATAAAAGGAAGAAGTATGTAAATAGATCACTCACAATGGTCAAAGGATGTAAAGATAATTATGTCCCATGTAAATGCTGATCAGAACGTAAGTTCAGCTGATCCTACATTTAGTAACCAAGTAGTTAGTGTGATCTATTCTGTGGGAAGTCAGCTGTGTCCTCAGCTATATCTGTCATTTTCCAATGGGACCATGAACATAGTGGCCATGGTGGATGCAGTGGGGTTTATTCATGGACACAACAGTAGCGTCGTCCTCTCACCAAGCCTGACATGGCCACATGTGCTGCTGAGTTCCAGATCTACCAGCAGCAGAGACCAACACTGAGCCCTAGATATGGAACTATATCCTGGGTTGGCCAGCCAGTGACTTGGTGGCAGGTTGACTACATTGGATCATTTCTCTTGGGCAAAGAACAAAGCTTTCTTCTTCCTGGAATAGACAGGTTTTCTGCTTATGATTTTGACTTTTATGCACACATTGCTTCTGCCAAATCCATGATACATGGACATACTGAGTGTCTCATTCACCAAAATCGCATTCCACACAGTATTGCTTCTGACCAAGGAACTCATTTCACAGGAGAGAAGTGAGACAGTGGGCCAATGATCATGGATTCTAATGGTATTAATTACTATTAATACCATAGTCCTTGTTACCATAAAGGTCCTGAACTGATAGTAAAATACAATGACCTTTAGAAGACACTTTTACACAGCCAGTTATGGGACAGCCACCTGGAGACCTGGGCAGGGTCCTAGGCTGTATGTATTTTGAATCAGATTTCAGTATTTGATACAGTTTCTCTCACAGCCAAGATCCATGGTTTCAGGAATCAAGGTTTTGAAAAACCTGTGTGAAGGTCGCAGGCCACACAGTTCTCAGGCCACTGAGTTCTCAGTGGAACTCAGCTCAAAGTGCAGGGCTCCCTTTATCAGCAGGGCTTCCATTTCTCTGCCTGACTTTGTCTGGATAATGTCCCTGAACACAGGTGGCTGTCCTTATCTAATAAATATCTTTTTTTCAGAGCTGCTTAAACTCAGCACACAAGTCGCATTCTGGATTCCCTGTGCACATGAAGCACATGTATCTGCTGCTTTATAAAAAAAGAGAGTTGAAGTTCAAGTGTGTGAGATAGGACATTTGAATAATTTTATAAATCTGTGAATCTGATGGTAGAAACTCCTGCCATTATTTAAATCAGAGAGCAGGCATGGTTAGTGTAATGAAGGACACAATCTATTAGTGAGAATTTCTCTTTGATAATGAGATGGTGTTTTATATTTGCTAAATATAGGTTTTAGATTTGGCCTCAGTATTTAATAAGGTTGTTCAGTTTTCCTCAGCTGTATATAGACCCTGCCATGCTGAAGTATTCCATGGACTTTTCTTTCATCTGGGATATTGAGATACATCTATATATGACAAAGAGGATCAAGAGTGAGAACTTATTTTCTAAATAACATTTCACAAGATCAAACATAATTTTTGAGGACTCTTGTCCCTTCACTTGCTAAAGAGACACACTGCATTCTGAAAGAGATCATCCTTTACATATGCCGGCTTAAGATTCCACATTTAGCAAAATCAACTTCTGTTGACCTTCTGTTAAGGTCTGTTGAAATTTCCTGTCTAGGTTATTCCTTGATCTTCTGAAGTATCTCTGTATCTTCAAGTTTGTCTTCATACTATTTTATGTCTTAGTGAACGTTACTTGATATCATTGCTTGGACTGAGTGTGACTTCCCTTGGAAGCTCTGAGGGAATTATCCCTGTACTTTGAATCTCCTCAATGTAGTCTAAACACAGGATAGAATAAAACTTTGTGTTCAGATCAACATTTATGACAAACTGGCTGTGATCTAATAATTAATGATTAATAATTAATTAATTATTAGTAATTAATGATTAATAATTAATGATTAATACTTTAATCCCATAAGTATTTTCCAAAACTTTTATCATCTAAGTGCCTTAAATACTTCATTTATTCTTTCAGAATTTCCAATTTCTTTGTATGTTTTCTTTTCTTCTCATTTGGGTAATTACCTTCGTAATCTATATATAACTTCTTTATTGAAACCATTTACAACTTTAGATCATTCTAACATTTTATAAATGTTAATGCTATAGCATACAATAGGCTTAACAAATTCACAATCTATTGTGAGAATATTTATTCAGTGATGGAAAATAAGCAATTTATATCCCCTCTTTCTAAGTTCTCAGTGGCACTGCATTTCAAAATTATCATTGTTCACTCTACAATAACAGTGAAATAATACGTTTTACATGCAAACAATTGACAAAGTGTTTCTACTGAGACTGTAGACATCCTTCAATCAGTCACATTAAAAATCCTTTGCTCGAGCCTGGCGGTGGTGGCGCACGCCTTTAATCCCAGCACTTGGGAGGCAGAGGCAGGCGGATTTCTGAGTTCGAGGCCAGCCTGGTCTACAGAGTGAGTTCCAGGACAGCCAGGACTACACAGAGAAACCCTGTCTCAAAAAACCAAAAAAAAAAAAATCCTTTGCTCAGTATATCTGGAGACAAATTTACATTACCTAAATAGTTATTACCATTCTAAGTTGTACACGTACTGGCCAGCCATGTCATTTTTTTGATAGAGGTTTTTTGATAGAGGTTTGGTAACATTTAAAAAGCCCTGGTGTGATTATTTTATTTTAACAGAGCTGAAGGTACAAAAATGGTTGTGGTCTAATTTAGATAAGATAAGCCCTGTGCTGGATCTATCTATCTTTGTATATTTATCTGTTTTTAAAGAGCTTTTATTGGATGTAAATATCTTTTAAATTATTAACATGTTTATGCCTGCATAAAATTTAAAAGATATCTATATCATAGTTCAAAAACATAGATTTGTTAGTCTTGTTTGAGTGGGGAGAATGTCTAATTTAATAACATCTTCTGGTCTAGGAGTAGTAAACTCTTTAATATATGTTATCTATTCCAAGGAAAGATTCAGACCCATATTATCAGTTTATATTTATTCTACCTGTGTAGATATAAGAATTAAATATATTTTTGTCCTTTCATATCAATTTTTAAGTTTATTTTCATCAGGTAAAAAATGAAGTAGGATCAAGTTAACAAGTTTAATTTACTTGTAATTCATTTGCTATTAAGTACATCATGTGAATAACAAACCATGTCTCCTGTGGATATTCTACATGTAATTAATAAAAAGTCAAAATTTATAAGCCATGAGTTTGTGTCTAATGCTTGTCTCGGATTCCTATTTCAGAATTTTCATTGTCATGTGAAAACTTCACATAGAAATCTTTAGTAAGTATATTTTTAGGTTAGTTAGAAATTAAACCAGACATGTCAAGAGCAGAAGAGTACTGAAGCACATTTAATCTCAGAGGAAAATTAACTGCAGAAATAACTGATGGTGAAACACAGGATAGGGTAACATAAATGTTCTTTGCTGGCAGCAGGCTCTGTGACCCTCAGAAACTTAATCATTGGTTATCTGTGGGGTTCTGTGAATATCAAAGTCTTTGCTTCCTTTGTTAGTATGCTAGATTTGGAGGTAAATGGCTGGAAAAACTTATAGGTTCTTTTGAGAAGCCTTTCTCTATCTAAGAGAGATGCTATTGTAGAGTGAAAAGTTATAAAGGTCGTTTTATGAAATATGTGTAGATTTCTTTGCCTTAGACCTGGGCAAAAAAATACAGGTCACAGAACACAGATTTCAAGCCCCCCAGGACACTTGCTAGATGAATTACATTCATCAAGCCTCAGGCAGTAGGCCCACCTGTGGGTGGGAGAGGCCCAAGGCAGGAAAGCATTTTCCTGACCATAGATAAAAATGCTGCCACCTAGGTGGGGCTATAGCCAGAAGAAGTGAAGATAGTTAATCTGAAATAGTTGGTAAATGACAGGGTGGGACACAGTGACATGGAAAACAATTCAGGGTGGATTTCTATGGAATGTTTCACTATTCTTATGTTATGTATCCTTGGCAACCCCTGTACGCCTCCCCACTCCCCTGGATTGTGGTTTTCCTCTTTAAAAGACCCCTTAACCCATCACTCGGGGCCAAACCTTGCTATTGAGAGAGAGCTTATGGTTTGACCGCCAGCCAACTTCCCTAATAAAGCCTCTGCTGATTGCATCCAGGTATGGTTTCTTGTGATCTTTGGTTGGTAGTGATTTCCTGAGACTTGAGGAAGGGTCTCACGAGTATGGGGGTCTTCACTATCAGAATAAGAATAAAAGAAACCATTAAGATATAAAATGAATACCTTGTAGGCCTGATATTTTTTCTTTGTGTAATAGGGATAATATTGACACAATGGGACCATAAAGAATAATGGTGGTCACCTTAACCTTAACCCTCACCTCTGAATTTCCTAGCCTCCTAAACCTAATTCTAAAAACCCTTATCCTAATCCTAACAATGACTTTCTAATCCCCTAACCCTAACTCAAACCCTGCTTGCTGTGGGGCATATTTCTTAATTATAACTTTTGAAGTGAGAAACTCTTTATTAATCTTGCTCTTTTGAGATGTTCAGATCCACCTTTAATCTGGGATACAGATTCTTATGACAACCTATATATATAAAGGACTTTGAACAGGGTGGTGTTTTTGTTTTTTGTATTTGCCCTACGTTTTTACAAAACAAAAATGATTTGTTTATTTTCTTTTTAAAACTGGTATTAGTAAGTACTTAATTCTTCAGAATTCTGGTATACACTGATGATCAGGCGTAATATCCTGCAACATGAAATCTACCCGTCCTTGATTTTTCTAATTTACCTTGTCCAACAGCCTTTATTGGGACATTTTATTAAATAACCTTTCTATATACAAAGTTTCATTCTCTCTACGACTTGACCTATGTTTATCTACAGAATCTGTACTAGTACAACTGTTGTTTTTCTCCACTTTTCCACTAATAAAGATGTGCTGGCTATCAATAGTGCTCAACTGTGTTTCCCTTATGATTCTGGATTTTCGTCAGGGTTGATTGATACCTGTCATCTGGTGAAAGAGAGTTGCAGTTTCCCTGAGCCCAGAATGAAGCCACAAAACTAGACTCTTGTTTCCTAAAATCCCTCTTCAATGTTAATAGTGTTAACATTCTGTCTAAAACTCTACCTCACTGTTACCTGGTGACAGCCAGGTATCCTCCCCACAGCTTTCTCTCTTTAAAGAGATATTAAATGTATTGAATGTGTTCTATGAGTGTGGGGGAAGTGTGGGGTAAAGGGATGTCTCAGCAGACCCTTGCCTCAGGCTGAGATATCTCTTCTCCCTGAGGAACCAGCCACAAGACATTATAAGTATAGTATAGAATATATTTTATTTAGGACATGGGGAGGGGAAATAAGAGGGTAGTAGAGGCAGAGAAAAGCAGACAGTGGCAGAGAGTAGAGAAGTAGAGGCTCGCGTTGAGCATGAGGAGAGAGAGGGGGGAAGGAAAGAGCCCAAGAAGGCAAGAGAAAGAGAACAAAAGATCAGGAGAAAAAAGAGAGAGGAAGAGGTAAGCAGCCACCTTTACATGGGGTCAGGCTTACCTGCCTGTTGCCAGGTAACCATGGGGAGGAGCACATCTGGCTGTTGCCAGGTAACTGGGGTAGAGTTTAGACAGAATGCTAAGAAATAACCAGGGTATCCTTCCACTTGTGGGTCAGATTGATACCTCCACTGCACACTGAGTACTGGGCTATGGAAGCTGTTCATCTTGATTACAGGAAGAAGAAGGCAAGTGCTGTGAGGAAAGCTCAGGTAAGGTCTGGAGTCAGGTCCTAGTAGGTGCAGGATCATTGCTCTCAGAGGGGAGGTGCAGGCAGCTGAACAGCCAGAGCTGGAATGCTGGGTTCTCCTCCAGGGCTGGGTAGGGTGAGATTCCTTTTTGAAGACAGAAACAAAAGCTAATGGAGTGCAAACCCCTCCTGAGCTCTGGAAAAGGTCTGACCCTGGTCTGGAAGCACACTTTAACCTTGAGGAGTGATAAGACTCAGTGGCCAATCAAGGCTCCCAGGCAGACCTGCCAATCAAACAAGGAGGCAGGTACTTCCGGGTGCCATTCTGCAAGTTCGCTGTTTCTGTTCAGGCTTGAATGGTCATCTGTGCCCTGCTCTGAGCTCTGCTGTTGGTGCTGTGTAGAGACCTCAGGGAAGCTCTGAAATCAAGTCATGGTGAGCACAGGATCACTGCCCTCAATGGGCAGGGGCAGGTGGCTGAGCAGTGGGAGCTGGGGTGTTTGGTCCTCTCTGGGGCTGCATGGGAAGAATCAGCCAGATGTGACCACCTGTGAGGTCCTTGGTGGTGCTCCTCATGTGTTAGATCAGGAGGTGACCTGTGAGTAACATCACTATCTTGGCTGATTCTGAATCTGCCCAAAACATTTGGAATTTCTAGTTGTCCTAGTTGTTTAGTGCCAGGAAACTTCTAGACTCAACCTTTTTTATTATTGATTGATGTATTCATTTTGTCCTATTCATCTTTAATGTCTGAGACCCTCTCTTCCTTTCCTGTTCCCTGGGTGAACCTTGTCTCTGTAGTTGTCAGTGCACAGGTAATTTCAATGCTCTGCTCTCAGGGACTTAGCAACTGCTTAAATCATTCACTGCCTCCATCAACTGCTGCTGTTGTCAGGTGTGCTTTATATACACAGACCACCAGCTACACAGCTCTCTCTGTTTGTTCCCTGTCTCTGTTCTCTGCACATGCCCCTCTCTATTCTATGTCTCTACTCTAAGGGCTCTCTGCTCCCTGTCTGTCTGCCTGTCTGCAAGTCCTCTTCTGTGTCTCTATCGCTTTCCCCAAACAACCTCTTTTGTACCCTATGTGTTGCATTTTTTAATTTCTCAGGACCTGCTGTGATAGGATAGCTTGGACTTCTTGCTGACATATATTCCTGGTTGTTATTTATTATATTCCAATGGTGTTGTCTAGGCCTCTGGGTTTGAAGTGATTATTGATTTAGGTACTGATTTTTCTATTTCTCTTGTTTGGGTGGGAGTTTTGTTTCTGGGTTATTGTTTACTGTATGGATTTGCATAGAGCCTTGGCTGAGTGTTGACTGTTTTACTGACCTGTTTGTTTGTTATGTTCCAGAGGGAATGCTTGCTAATGTTGAAAGCTGGGAGCAGAGGTGGGCAGGAAGAGATGATCTTAGGAATCTGTAAGGAAACTTTGTCATTAGCGAGGTTAACCTGCTTCTGGTGTTTAATACAGTACTAGAGACAACTGTGAAAATTGCATTTTGGATAACAAATATTGTGGTAGATCTATGGAAAGCTAACCTTGTGTCCTTTTTGGCATGGCATGTGGGTGAACAGGAACTATCTGCCCAAGTTGGGGCCATGATACACAGATGAGGCGTGAAAGGAAGGGCAAGTGGGCATGGTCTGCAGTATTTTTAGAAGGAAGGCACGGGGGGGGGGAGAGTAGGTAATTTCCACTAATATTCTTTTCCAATGGTGAGGGCCACTGGTATTCTGTTCTATTTGTAAAGGCAACTCATATTAGAATTTGTAGTAACAGATAGTGAGGTAGGCTTTGGATAAAGTACCTGTTCTACTGTCAGGCATGGCTTGCAGGTAAACAGTAGTATCTTTTGATATTAAGGGGCTTAGTCAAAAAGATGAGTTTATGAAGTTCAACCAACTCTGTTTTTGAGATTGCACAAAGTCCACTTGAGCAGACGTTAAGTCCACTTGAGCAGACGTTCTGTGACAAAACTCTCTTATCAACAGCCAGTCAAGGTACAACAGCAGGGTTTAGCTACATATAGATAACTAATAAAACTTAAGGAGGAAAAAATGTTAGCCTACCCATCATAGTTGTCAGAAGGTTTTGTCTCCTGGTTTGGTTCTTGCAAATTATGCCACACATACCATTTCTAAAAAATTAAGTTGCTGACTTGTATTTTAATGCCCCAGTCTTGCTGTAGCTGCAATAAATACTCAGCACCCCTAGACTCGGTCTCTCAGTTTGGACCTGATGTGAGATTGACTGGTGCAAATTATTGTTACTAAGCTCATAGTACAGACCTTTGTGTATTTGCATTGCAATAGGTTCTTGGTGCTCCCTGGGGTACCAGTGACTTGGGCACAACATCTTGGTGCATAGACTGGAACTCTGAAACCCTCAGGAATCCCAACTGCCAGGTTGAAAGGCTACCTGTTAAGATGTGTCATTGTTCTTTGTGTAAGTGGCTTATCTGTCAGATTTGTGTCTGTGTGCCTTAGGTTTTAGATTTTTCTTGAGTATTTGTGAAGGGAGTAGAGTAAAGTGAATGAGAAACCACAGTATAGTGGATGCACTGGAGAGTTGAAGCCAAGAAGTGCTTGGAAGATGGTTCAGAGCCTGGTGTAGGGGATGGTGTGTCCATGGTCTTAATTTCTGGGAAGGTTAGAGCAGACTTAGAACCCTGCTACATGGCTGACAGCTACATTGCTATCTTCATTTTCTCATCTGTACAAGTGGAGAAATCTGCTGGGTAGCTTTTACTGCCCCCTTGTGGCTGTCTATTTTGTGTGTGGCACTTTGTTATTCTCTCGCTGAGGAAATGAGACAGACTCCATCCTAATGGATTTAGTTACTAGCCCCAAAATAGACTCCTTGCTGCCCTCCAATTTGTGGTCTATCGCACATCCTAAATGTACCCCTCAACCCAGCCAGCTGCAGATTTTGATTCATTTCCCCCTCTGGCCCTCTCTTGTCTCTCACCACAAATGTTCCTGGTTCTCCTCCTTTCCCCTTTCTTATCTGCTGTCCCATCCAGTTCTCTCTCTTCCATCTGCCTCCTATGATTGCTTTATTCCCCATTCTGAGTGAGATTCAACCATGCTCATTTGGGCCTTCCTTCTTGTTTAGTTTTTTGTGTCTATGAAGTGTAACATGTGTTTCCTGTATTTTATGATTATTATTCACTTGTAAGTGAGCACATAAATGCATGTGCTTGTAGATCTAGGTTACCTCACTGAGATGATAGTATTTAGCTGTATCCATTTGCCTGCAAAATTCATGATGTCCTTGTATTTAATAGCTGAATAATGTTTCTTTTATAAATGGACCACATTTTCTATATTCATATTTTGGTTGAGGGGCATCTGGATTCTTTCCATTTTCAAGTTGTTATAAAAAATGGCTATGAACTTAGTGGAGTTCCTACTCTTGATCACATGCCATCACAGAATTCCTCCTGTATCTTCTGTTTGTCCTTTGAGAGGTTGTGGGCACTGGGTATCCATGATTGTGCATCAAGTCTCTATTGGGGTAGGTGCATCCTCTTCACTGAGGCCAGAAGTAGCAGCCCAGTTAAGGGAATAGATTCCAATGATAGACAGCAGCTTTAGGGACAGCTCCTACTACAGTAGTTGTAAGACCATCATGAAGACTGAGCTGCACATCTGCTACTTATGGGCCAGGGTCTTTTGTCCAGCCTGTGTGTGTTATTGTTTGTGGCTCAGTCTCTAAATGTCCCCAAGGATCTAGGTTAGTTGAGTCTGTTGGTCTTCCTGTGGAGTTTCTATCCTCTTCAGGATTCTCAATCCTTTCCGCAACTCTTCCATCAGAGTTACCAAGGTGCATGCAATGTTTGACTGTGGATCTCTGCTTCTGCTTCAGTCAGCTGCTGGGTGGAGCATCTCAAAGGATAATTATGCAAGCCTCCTATATGGGAGCATCACAGAGTATCCTTAATAATGTCATGGATTGGAGCTTGTACATGTGTGTCTCCAATTGTTTGAGTTTTCATTGTCCACTCCTTTAGTCTCTGCTCCAGCTTTACTTCCTCATTTATTTTAGACAGGCTTAATTTTGTTCTGGGTGTCTCCAGTGTTGTGGTTGAACCTGATCCTTCAGCTTTCTTCTCCTGCTCCCATACATTCCCCATTTGGACTCTGTCCCTCAATCACATAAGATACTGTGCACACATTTGCTATTCATTGCTATGCTATTTTGTAAACCTGGTGGTTTTATATTTTTAACTTTATTCATTCTGTTTTTGGTTTTCTAGACCAAATTTTTCTGTGAACCTCTTTCTGTCCTGATTGAAGAAATAAAAACCACGTAAGCCACCTGACATGTTTTTGTTCAATAAGCACATGCTTTTGTGCTGCTATTCGTCCACATATTTAATTTTGAAATTCAGCCTAATATATAGATTATATTTTATTTCTCCAGATGGCTTCTGCTCCTGTCATCAATATTATCTGTTGCTTCAGATTCATTGAATTGCAGGTGTATGATTTTCTGCCTAACTCTTTTATTTGTTGTGAAATTTTTGAATAAATAAGTATTATGGCTGGGTTCATGATATGAATATCATGTGTGCTTCATCTTTACTGATGTCAGAAGATGGCCTCAGAACTCCTAATCATGAGGAAATGGAAAGGGGTTGGTCCACATGTGTATGCTAGAAATTGACCACAATTATGTGGAAGACGAGCATGGTCTTTCAACTCCTTTGTTATATCTCCTGAACTACATTCTTTATTTCTGATCAGCCTATATATTACTGCTGGGCATTTGTGGCGAACACCTTTAATATCAGCACTTGGGAGGCAGAGGCAGGCAGATTTCTGAGTTCAAGGCCAGCCCAGTCTACAGAAGGGTCTTCTGGAAAGCCAGGGCTATAAAAAGAAACCCTGTCTTGAAAAAACAAAAAACCAAAAGATATATATTACTAATATTTTTATTTGTCCATTTTTAACTGTTTAACCATGCATTCCCTATTAGTAAAATTTAATTAATGTTGCTGTTTAAACTGGTTCACTTTATGTTTATGCAAGATGAATACGTAACTACAGCGAATGTCTCATTCTTTGTAGGAATTTCAGTAAAGAACTGTGAGTTCATTCTATCATTTTTGTTTCCTGGTTTATTTTTGTAGCAGAGTGAGGTTCGTAACAAGTAAGTTTTGCTTTCCTGAAACTCATTGCATAGATCATCCTGACATCCAGCTCAATGACATACACCTGCCTGTACCTCTGTGATTAAAGACATGAGCAAATATATGCAGCTTGCCCATCACTTTTATAGTTAGTAATGGTTCATACAGCTTTTCAGATGTGTGCTCAGTACAGTTGATATGTTTCCCCCGTATATCCATCTCAATTGTCATTTGTGTTACAAGGCTATATACCATTCAAAGAAGATCAGAAGTGACATAGGTGAGCCTTATATTTCAAGTTCCTTCTAATCTGACATGGTGATTATTATAATTTATATGTCAGCAAATAAGTGGAGGAATCACCTGAATTATATGATTACATTGTCTAGGAAGCATACATTTACTTTGTAGTTATGTGAGTATCAGGCTTTGTGTTGTACACATGTATGTGATATTTTAGGATGCAGTGACTGAGGATGATGTGTATGTGAACTTCACTGCAGAAGAGTGGAATTTGCTGGATTCTTCCCATGTTGTACACATGCATGTGATATTTTAGGAAGCAGTGAGTTTTGATGATGTGCATGTGTACTTCACTTAGGAAGAGTGGAATTTGCTGGATCCTTCCCAGAAGAATCTCTACAAAGATGTGATGCTGGAGACATACTGGAACCTCACTGCTATAGGTAAGACTGAATTTTTTTTGCTTCTCAAAATAAGGGAAAATGTTTCTTGGTTACTGATGATCATCTCTTATTTCAATAGAGAACAAGTAATATTGAGTTGAATAAATTGGGTTCATTGCAGCAAAAATTCAGAGTAACTTATATTTTGCCTAATACCAATACCACATTATTTATTTTCTGGTACTGTGTTTTAGGGTATAATTTGAAAAACCATCATATTGAAGAACAACATCAAACTTCTAGAAGTCACAAAATGTAATTTTAATGTTTAAGCTATTACAAATATGCCTGTGAGAAAATTTTAATTTTATCTGAAAGCTCTAAAGGAAAGCAAGAGTGTAAAATATCAGTCCTTTTATTGTAGCTATGATTATAATATTCTCCCAAAACTGTGCACCTCAATGTCAGTTATCTGATTGGTATTTGCAAGGCATTTCTGTAAGAAAGAAGAGAAGGAAAAATGCCTTAATAGATTTCTTTATTTGATTTGTATCTCCATTAGAGCTATTTTGTAGAAGTACCAATTTGTATAGTCTCATAATATTTAGTTGTTGCACACTGAATAGTGATAAACATGTATCCATAACCTTCTAATAAGCAAATATTCCATAATAAAGTTGCTGACATTCATATTCTTCAGTGAAATTTTTAAGTTTATTGCAAGGTCATCATACATCATATAGAAATCTCATATAGAAAAAGGATGTTATAAATGTGAGACATGTAATAAATGTTCCCACCATCACAGGTATTTTCAAAGACAGAAAACAACCCACAGTGAGCAAGTACAACCATGAACATCAAAGTGATAAAACCTTATGATCTTAGTGTTCTTTATTATTACACCAACTGCATAATTTATTTATATTGATAAAATGATTGATCAGGATAATGAATGTGGTAAAGCTTTCACATGTGTCCATTATTGTTGCAGGCATGAAAGAAGTCATACTGGAGAGAAACCTTATGAATATAATCAATGTAGTAAAGCTTTTTCATGTCACAGTCATCTCCGATCTCATAAAAGAACACATACTGGAGAGAAACCTCATGAATGTAACCAATGTGGTAAAGCCTTTTCATGGCACAGTCATCTCCAAAGACATAAAAGAACACATACTGGAGAGAAACCTTATGAATGTAACCAATGTGGTAAAACCTTTTCATGCCACAGTACTCTCCAATTACATAAAAGAACACACACTGGAGAGAAACCTTATGAATGTAATCAATGTGGTAAAGCCTTTTCATGTCACAGTGGTCTCCAATATCATAAAAGAATACATACTGGAGAGAAACCTTATGAATGTAATCAATGTGGTAAAGCCTTTTCATGTCACAGTGGTCTCCAAATACATGAAAGAACACATACTGGAGAGAAACCTTATGAATGTAATCAATATGGTAAAGCCTTTTCATGTCACAGTCATCTCCAATCTCATAAAAGAACACACACTGGAGAGAAACCTCATGAATGTACTCAATGTGGTAAAGCCTTTTCATGTCACAGTAGTTTCCAATGTCATAAGAAAACACATACTGGAGAGAAACCTTATGAATGTTGTCAGTGTGGTAAAGGCTTTACACAACAAGGTCATCTTCAATATCATAAATGAACCCATACCAGAGAGAAACTTTAGTTATATAATCAATGTGGAAAAACCTATTTATAAGTGAAAAGTCTCCAGAGACATAAATGATCACATACTGGAGAGAAACTGTATGAATGTAGGTAATCTTTTAAAAGCCTTTTTCACAATGTTTTTGTTTCTAAAACCATAAAAGGATGTATATTAGAAAAAAAAAAACCTATGAATGTAATTATTGTGGTAAAATCCTTTTAATAAAGATTGTCCCCCAAAATATAAAAGAAGCCATATTGGACATAACTCTGAATGTAATCATTGTGGTTAAATCCTTCGTATGTTCCATTAGTCACGAAAACATAAAAAATTCAATATTGAAAGAAACCTCATGAATGTAACCAATGTGCTAAAGACTTTTTACAACTTTACTGTAGAGGACTGCTCTGTCAAATGTTGGAATCCTTAGTGCCACAAGCTTGGGGGCCAAAATTGTTAGAGCCTGAACTGTCCCAAGATTGGGGGCTAAATTGTTCTGGCTCATACTGCTGCTCCAGTCTGTGGGTCAGGGTTCAGCAAGAGAGAGTGAGGATGGACGTGAAGAATGAAGAACAGACAGAGTGTGATTCAGTCCCATTTATTCTTATGTCTCCCTCTCCTCCCGTCTCTCTTCTTCTCTCTTTTCAAGTCTCAAGTCCCAAGTCCTTAATCGCAAGTCTCAAAATCCCAAATACTTTCTTCTGCCTGCCTGTTGCTTTTTATACCACTCTTAAATCTCACTTCTTAAGTCACACCGGTAAGTCTTACACACCCAAGGGAAAATCCTAGGTATCTAAAACAAGATGTTATCAGAGTATGCTTAACTTTAGTAGGCTGTTGAAAACAAGTCTCTTGTCAGGGTATATGGCTTGATATGGCTGCAATGATGATAGCCACCTTCTGGTGGCTCTCCACAGGTCCCCCCTTTTAAATTGTTTTTCAAAAGGGAAGGCTGAGAAAACTTATGGAAACAGTGCATGCCTTAGTGTGCCCTTCCCCCAGGCCCTAGCAGGCCACAATAGACCAAATTTACCTCAATAGACCAAACAATAGGACATGGGATGCATTGCATTGCTGGCCTTGGGGCCCTGCAGTCTACTACAGGAGCTAAGGAGAATGGACTGCCTGCTGAGCTTGCCTTGACACCTTCAGGCTACTATCTCCTTACCCAGCCCCTGGGCTGAATCAAGAAGAGACTCATGGGGTGGGGCTTACCCTTTATATGTGAAAGCAAAATATTAAACTTTGGGCCTTGATCAGAATACATTGTCTTGGCCCCATGCTTTTCTTGCTCTCCATTCCCCTCTGATTCACAGCCTTCCTCTCAGGTAAACTCAGTGTCCCATAGCTGCAGGCAGCTAGATCTTAGGTCATAACAAAGGACCCCAGCCTCCCTTTCCTGTCTTTGGATACACAACAGCCATTGGTTGAGCTCCTGTCTTAGGATGGTAAGGCCTCCCCTTTTAGGGGCAAGGGTCTTGAAGTGTTCTCTTACCCGTCATTGACTATCCGGATTAGTGCAAAAGTTAGGGGTTAATCTTCATTAGTCTTGATGACAGAGGTTTTAGAATCCCCAACTTCCAGCCTGTAATAATGGATGTGTATGGGTTTCATTTGAATAGCGTCTATCTGTTGTCATACAAAAGCCATCAGTTTGTTGAACAGCTTGGACCCGAAAGACAATCAACTTAACAATGCCTGAATAGTCAGCATAACAGCAACACTCTTTTTTAAGGGCAACATATAACTCTCTCTGTCCGAGGAATAAAAAGCATAAGCCTCTTCTATTCTGTTTACAAATGTGTTATAGCAGATTCTAAATCTATAGAAATGCAGAACTGTTCATAGTTTTTGATCTTAACAAAACAAGTAAGAAAATCCCTGTTCCTGCTCCTGTCAATCTCAACCCGCAAAAACAACTATAGTGACTGTGGTAGTGGGTTTTCCCTTGGGGTAGCATGGCCTCCTGTATTGATATGGTTAGCTCATTGGTTTTGGGTTGTTACAACTTCTTCATTTATTGTGTCTGGGTCATAGTTGTCTTAAGTTCTCAAAATTTTAGAGCTTCAGTCATCTGAAGGAGCCTCAGTCAGAATGGCTGGTTGCTATGTCTTTGAGAGATAGTGTTGATGATTCATTAGTGTGGGGTGGTGGGGCAGTTGAAGCAGTGAGAAGCAGCTGGGTGCTTGATCGAGCATGAGCTTGGAACCCTGGACCATTATTGGATGGCAGGAGTTCTGCTCTGATCCTGGGCCCTGGTTCTTTTCATTTAGCTTCAGCCTTCTCCACAGCCCCTCATACAGAGAGGTTTACTACCATCAGTCATGAGGAACAGGTCTCAGGCCCTAGAGAGATTTACATACTCATGAGGCACCTGAAGGCCAGAGGGTGGAGCCAATTATTCATTCCTCCCCAGCCCCTCCCCCCATCTCCCTCCCTATTTAACTAAGGTCTGCCCTGAGTTGGGGGGGTGCATCCAGATCCAACCACCATCCACTATGACATAAAAGCCTGTAAAAACCCATGGACTTCCTTGTGTCATTGGGACTGCAGCCATGAGGAAACCTGGAAGAGGCCTTTAATGAACTACTGCTGTGGCACTTAATTTCACCCTGGAGCAACCCTCTCAGCATTTCCCAGCTACAAATACCTACAGATTAGGAAGACTCTTTCACTAAGGCTGGCAATATCCTTAAGCAAGTGGTCCTGGGCAGTATGAGAGAGCATGCTGAGCATGAGACAGTGACCAAGCAAGAGAGCAAGCCAGGAGACAGTGTTTGTCCATGCTTTTTGCCTACAGTTTCTAATCTAAGTTCCCAAAATGATGGACTGTGATCTGATAGAACCATGTACCACAAGCACTTATTACCTGAGATGGTTTTGCTTAGAGGATTCAATCACAGCAGCAGAATAGCAAGTTAGAACAACAAAATAGTTTCAAAGGGTTACTTTGCTGCTAGACAGAGTCTATGTTGTAGATTGTATTCTTTGTAGACAGGACAAATTTTGGGTAGAAAGGTTTTAGGATTGGTTGGTGTCTTTGACTCTCCACTGGGGGTCCTGCCTGACTGCAGGATGTGGCCTCTTCAGTGTCCATATCTAACTGCTATGCATCTTAGCTAAGATCAACCACATAGACTCATTGGTGCCCTCCTATTCGTGGTCTCTGGCACATCCTAAATACAACCCCTTCTCCCAGCCAGCTGAAGATTTTGATTCATTTTCCCCCTTTGGCCCTCTCTTGTCTCTCACCACACCTGTTCCTATTAGTTATAGAGAGGTGAGCTCGCCTTTCAGGAACTACAACAAACCTTCAGTCTTCCCAGTGGTCAACTTGGGCATCTAAGACCCTTCACCCAACAAGATAAGAAAGTAATAACAGAAGGCTGGAGAGATGGCTCAGTGGTTAAGAGCACTGGCTGCTCTTCCAGAGGTCCTGAGTTCAATTCCCAGCCACCACATGGTGGCTCACAACCATCTTTAATGCAAACTGATGCCCTCTTCTGGTGTGTCTGAAGACAGCTACATTGTACTCATATACATTAAATAAATTAATTAATTAATAAAAAAGCAGTTTGCATAACATTTAAAAAAGAAAGCAATAACAGTGTTAGAAAGGCTGATTAATCACCATGGGGAAGTTAAATTGCTTCTCCAAATGGAGTTACAAAGGCTTATGTCTAGACTGCAGAATCTCTAGTGGTGGTTCTCAACCTTCCTAGTGCTGGGACCCTTGAATACACTTCCTCATATTATAGAGACACACAAAGCATAAAATGAATTATACTGCTGCTTCCTAATTGTAATATTGCCACTGTGATGAGCTGTAATATGAATATTTAATTTGCAGTTGGTCACAGGCAACACTTGAGAAAAGGTTCTTAGAGTCCCACAGGGGGTGTGACCCACAGGTTGAGAACTAGCGTTTTATGGTATCTCTTGATGATTAAAAGCAACTAAACATCTTGTAATTTAAATCAATGGAAGCCTACAACAGCCTTCTCCAGACACAATGACAAAGGGCACAGACCCATCAGAAATGAAGGTATGAATCACTCCTCCAGGAAAAGTTCCAGATCTGCTGAGGTTATTACCAAGGTTGGGGAAAATACAGCATGGGTAGTGGGGGAAGGTCATTATAAATATAAACAAAGGCCACATGGCTAATTGCAGAAATGAGGATTATAAGTGATGTGAGTGCTCCTGTCATATTTTGTTAATGTTGAATTTCTACAGACAGTTGTGATTTCTTTTCTCAATTTCAGGAAATTAATTAAGAGAATATCAGTAGTTTTCACATTTGATGTTGCTACACTGAAAAATGTTCCCACAATGCATTTTAACATTTTTATGTGTCTGTGCTTGCACAAGGGGTAGTTCAATCATTTTAGGCATAATAGTGACCTGGTACAATACATAATGGTTTTTCTTTTTGCTGAAATTGTAACATTTAGGCATTATTATGATTTTTTTTTCATTTGGAAATTAACCATGACATAAAAAGATATGATTGTGTGTGAAGTTGACATGGGGTAGAGTAGAGACTGCTGTCTTGATTGTTAACTCTATTATATCTGGAATTAACTAAAACTCCATGAGTGACTTTAATCTCAATCTTGATAGTGGAAGACACAGCTTTAATCCAGATGTTTGAGCTGAAAAGCCCCAGCTCTAATCTGATCCATGACTTGTACTGCAAGCCTATATAATGACATGGAAGGAGAAGGTTGTAGGAGGAGCTGAGGTGAGAGGAGTAAGGAGAGGAAGAGGAGGAGTAAAGGGAGGAGGAGAAGGAAGAGGAGGAGCTAAGGGTGAGACAAACAATGAGAGAGTGGGACATGGAGGCCTATGTTCACTTGTCTGTAACAGTCAAAGGTAGTTGTTACATCTAGGTTGGGTACTGGGTTATACCTCTGATTGTAAGGGCATCTTGTTATTGATCATTACTAAATATATAAGCTGTTGGATAATTTAAGCATTAGAGGCTCATTTGTACTGAGCCAGTGTGGTTGGCAGGATGGTCTGGGCAGTGTCCAGCCTTGCAGTGACAGAATGGAAAATTGGCTGAGCCATCTCCCACGCTGGTGTCCTGTGGGTGGCAGGGCTGGTGTTTCTGGCTGCCGGTTTCTAGCTGGCCATGCAATATGGTGGCTGAGATAAACAGATGTGGGTTCCATGTTCTGGATGGTGTCCCTGGACGATCTACCAGCTGGGGACAGGGTGAGAGCAGGGAGGGCTCGCTACTGTCTCCACGCTGCCTCCGGCCTGCATCTCCACTGTCTGGAGGTCTCTGGCCCGGCCTGATATGGGAGGTCGAGGCCAAAGGACACAGAGTGCAGGCAGGAGGGGATATTGCCTGCCCCTGCTGCTGCCTTTGCTCACTCTGTCACTGATCGGTCTCTCCAAGGTGTTGCCCGGTCTCTCCATGCTGAGCTGGTCCAGGTCCAGGCTGGGCCGGTAAGGAGCTGGCTGGCAAGGAGGCAGCTTGGTGTCCCAGGCAGGTTCTGGGAGAGCAGAGCTCTCCCCAAGTGTTACAGCTCTTGTGACAAAAACCGTCGGACACCAGGATGATTCTTGTTAGGTTCTGACAGCAGATAGTGTCTATTGGCTTGACCTGAGAGCATGGAGATATCTCATCTGCATGTGGGAGGGACTGAGGGACTGTTCCTTGTGACTGATGGCCACAGAACTCTCTGTGGGACGGGTTGTTGCAGGACTAAAGCTAAGTGAAAAGAACCAGGGCCTGGGAGCAGAGCTGAACTTCTGCCGTCCAATAAAGGTTCTGGGGTTCAAAACTCATGCTCAACCAAACACCCAGCTGCTTGTCACAGCCCACTGCCCTACAGACAGAGACGCTGCACCTGAGTCAGTTGGCTTAACCGGTGGCTGCTTTTTTAAATAATTACTACAACAGAAGGTGTTCGCTCTAGCTGCTTGCTCTCAACTTGATAGCAAATCCATTCCTTCGCTGACATTAGGGCCACCTTACTTGGAATTCCAGCTGATTCTAAACTCCTAAGCTGAAACATCAAGCCTTGTGGACTGAGCAACTACTGGATCCTTGCACTTGGCCTTTATAGCTAGTTATTGTTGAATTAGCTAGGCCATCACAGCCCTAAGTCATCCTAAACAATAGCCTTTAAATAAAGAGAAATTTATTCTATTAGTTTGGTATTCTATAGAACTCTGACTAATATACTAGACAAGCACTGAATACTTTTACAGCAGTTTGGGCCCCGCAACCATCTCAGCTCAGATACAAATTCAAAATGGCCACCTTCCTTTAACCTTTTGTTCAGGTGATGCTTTGATGTTGGGCTGTTACAGCTATTGGAAAAGACAGTCAATAGTGTAAAGTATCACAGCTGTAACACAAATAATACAATTATGTGAGGACCTCAGATAGAGAGATTCAAGATTAAGTGAGTAATGGGAAACATGATATCTTAGCTTCTGTAGTCTAAGACATGGCACCCCTACTCACATGAAGATCAGGTGACAGGAGATTCTTTGAATCCTTGATTTTACAGCACCAGTCTGGTGACCCATAAGGTTTCTTGTCCCACACATTGACCCAGTGATTCACTGCCAGTCTCAGAAATCAGATTCTTTCTAGAGATCTTCACAAGAATAAAGCACTGAAAGAAATGATCGGTCACATCAAAAATATTTTACTTAGTATGTCAGGAGGCAAATTCACATTACCTAAATAGTTATTCCACTTCCATATTGTACAAATACTGGCCAAACATGTTCTCTCTCTCTCTCTCTCTCTCTCTCTCTCTCTCTCTCTCTCTCTCTCTCCCCTTCAGGTGTTTAGCAATATTTAAAAAGCCCTGCTCTGATTATTTTAATTCAACAGAGCCAAAGATATGAAAATGTTTGTGGTTTAATTTAGAAGATAAGCCCTGTGCTGCATCTTCCTATCTTTGTATATTTATCTGTTTTTAAAAAGATTTTACTAAATATAAATATCTTTTAAATTATTAACATGTATATGCCTCCATAAAATTTAAAATATGTAGCCAGGTGGTGGTGGTGCATGCCTTTAATCCCAGCACTTGGGAGGCAGAGGCAGTGGATTTCTGAATTTGAGGCCAGCCTTGTCTATAGAGTGAGTTCCAGGACAGCCAGGACTACACAGAGAAACTCTGTCTTGAGAAACCAAAAAAAATCTTTATTCAGCATATTTTTAGGATGGGAAGAAAATAAACCAGACATGTCTAGAGCAGAATAGTACTTAGGGCATTTTATCTCAGAGAAAAATTAACTGCAGAAATAGTTGATGGTGAGACCCAGCATAGGGTAGCATAAATGTTCTTTGCGGGAAGCAGTCACTCTGGCTGTTAGCAACTTATCCTTTGATTATCTGTGGGGTTCTGTGAATATCAAAGTTTTTGCATCCTTTGTTAGTATGCTAGTTTTGGAGGTAAATGGCTGGAAAAAACTTTTAGGTTATTTTGAGAAGCCTTTCTCTAAGTAAGAGAGAAGCTATCAGAATAAGAATAAAACAAACCATTAAGATATAAAATGAATATCTTGTAGGCTTGATATTTCTTCTTTGTGTAATAGAGATAATATTGATTCAGTGGGACCATCAAGAATAATGGTGGCCACCTTAACCTTAACCCTGAGCCTAACCCTATCCTAACCCTCACCTCTTAATTTCCTAACCTCCTAAACCTAATTCTAAAAACCCTTATCCTAATCCTAACCATGACTGATTAATCCCCTAACCCTAACTCAAATCCTGCTTGCTGTGGGGCATATTTCTCAATTACAACTTTTGACATGAGAAAGCCTTTATTAATCTTGATCTTTTGAGATGTTCAGATCCACCTTTAACCTGTGCTATAAATTCTTTTGACAACCTACATATATAAAGGACATTGAACAGGGTGGTGTTTTTGTTTTTTGTACTTGCCCTACTTTTTTACAAAACAAAGGTAGTTTGTTTGTGTTTTAAAACTGGCATTAGTAAGGACTTATCTCTTCAGAATCCTCGTATACACTGATTATCAGCTGTAATATCCTACAACATGAAAAGAACCAGTTCTTGTTTTTCTAATTTACCTTGTCTAACAGCTTTAATTGGGACATTCTATTAAATAGCCTTTCTGTATACAAAGATTCATTCTATGATTTGAGGTATGTTTATCTACAGAACCTGTACTAATTCGACTATGTTTTTTCTTCACTTTGCCATTGATGAAGATGTGCTGGCTAACAATAGTGCTTGTAAGGCCCAAACAAAGGAAGAACCTCACCCAAGCCTCGGGAATTCGTGGCCACCCATTAACTCACAAGACACCACCGAACTTTATGTAATCAGCAATGGTATATTTTAATCAGTATACTGAGGTCAAGAGCCATGACCCATGCAGGGGCAGTAGGGTCTAACACCCAGGGCTTTGGAGACAGAGAGAATTTAAAGCCAAAAACCACAACTCAGGGGGGAAACCACAACCCAGGGGGAGTAAAGGAGGGCTATTGGAGAGCACCTGTGGAAAGTACCAGCCCATTCTTGGGGAACATTTTGTATTGGCTATTCTCTAAGAGCCTGTATCTAATCAAAATTTTTTAACCCTTTGATGCTCAACTATGTTTCCGTTATGATTCTGGATTTTCTCCAGGGTTGATTGATACTATCATCTGGTAAAAGGAAGCTGTAGTTTCCCTGAGCCCAGCATGATGTTTGTTTTCTATGTTTTCTAAAATCCCTCTTTAATATTAATGGTTTTAGCATTCTGTCTAAAACTCTACCTCATAGTTATCTGGTGACAGCCAGGTATCTTCCTCCCCGTAGCTATTGAAAGAAAATTTTGAAATAGGCCCAAACTAATAAGAATAGCAGGGTCCTGTGATTCTTTTTCTATTACCTAAATAGTTAAAAATGCCTGTCAGCAGTTTTGGACCCAGTTAATTAGTTACAGAGGATGTGGATTTACAAGACAAAGGCCTGTTGAATCATCCAAGAAACTGGCTGGGCATGAAAGATAAAAAGCATGCAAGGACATTTTTAAAAGAACAGAGATATGTCCAAATGAGTAATGGGCCATCTGGTGTTCTTCCACCCTTCCCCCTTTTGGGCCCGCTTGGCATACACAGCCTGCTGATGTTCAAAAATGTAAAGCAACCAATCATGTGTACCCACATGAAAATCTACCACTTCCCCCACCCATTGCCTATAAAATCCCTAATCCTTTGAGCCTTGGGGTCAGCTCCACTTTCTCCTGAGTAAGATATGTGCTGACCCAGAGCTCTGATATTAAACTGCCTCATGTGTTTACATCAAGCCGGTCTCTCGTGAGTCTTTGGGTGTGCACCATCCTGAGACTTGAGTGGGGATCTGCCTTTGGGGGTCATTCACTACCTCACTTTAAAGACAGATGGAATTGGTTCTATAGATGTGTGGGGAGGTATGGAGGAAGGAAATGTCTCAGCAGGCTCATGCCTCCTCCTGAGATATTTCTTCCTGGGGGTGGTTCAATGCCTCATGCTGAGACAGCTCTTCCCCAGGAGCAACCCACCACAAGACATTATAGTATATAATATAGTTTATTCAGGACATGGGGAGGAGAGTTAAGAGGGTAGTAGAGGCAGAGAAAAGCAGAGAGTGGCAGAGAGTAGAGAAGTAGAGGCCTGGCATGAGCATGTGCAGAGAGAAGGGGGAAGGGAAGAGCCTAAGAGGGCAAGAGAAAGAGAGTGCAAGAGATCAAAAGAGAGAGGAAAAGGCAAGCAGCCACATTTACAGGGGATCAGGCCTACCCAGCTGTTGCCAGGTAACTGTGGGGAGGAGCATACCTGGCTGTTGCCAGGTAACTGGGGTGGAGTTTAGATAGAATGCTAAGAAATAACCAGGGCATCCTTCCTCTTGTGGGTCAGATTGATACCTCCACTGCACACTGAGTACTGGGCTATGGAAGCTGTTCACCCTGATTACAGGAAGAAGAAGGCAAGTGCTGTGAGGAAAGCTCAGGTAAGGTCTGGAGTCAGGTCCTGGTAAGTACAGGATCATTGTTCTCAGAGGAAAGGTGCAGGCAGCTGAACAGCCAGAGCTGGAATGCTGGGTTCTCCCCCAGGGCTGGGTGGAGTGAGATTCCTCTATGAAGACAGAAACAAATGCTAATGGAGTGCAAACCTCTCCTGAGCTCTGGAAAATGTCTGACCCAGGCCCCGGAAACACACTTTAACCTTGAGGAGTAGTAAGACTCACTGGCCAATCGAGGCTCCCATGCAGACCTGCCAATCAGAAAAGTAGGTGGGTTCTTCCGGGTGCCATTCTGCAGGTTTCCTGTGCCTGTGCAGGCTTGAATGGTCATCTGTGTCCTGCTCTGAGCTCTGCTGTGGGTGCTGTGTGGAGACCTCAGGGAAGCTCTGAAATTGAGTCATGGTGAGCACAGAATCACTGCCCACAATAGGTAAGGGCAGGCGGCTGAGCAGTGGGAGCTGGGGTGCTGGGTCCTCTCTGGGGCTGCATGGGAAGCATCAGCCAGATGTGACCACCTGTGAGGTCCCTGGTGATGCTCCTCACATGTTAGATCAGGAGGTGACTTCTGAGTAATGTCACTATCTTGGCTGATTCTGAATCTGCCCAAAACATTTGGACCAGTTGCTTTCCTGTAGAAACTCGGGTGGTTTTTCTGACTCTGTAGCACATGTGTCCAAACCCTTTTGTCTTTTATAGTTTACATTAAGAAGACAGGTATAGCTGGGCAGTGGTGGCACATGCCTTTAATCCCAGCACTCGGGAGGCAGAGTCAGGGGATGACAGTGATGGAACAATGATCAATAATCATGTTAATCAATAATCAATACTAATCAATGACCAATTAGCAATACTAATCACTAACCAAAAGTGATCAAAGATCATGATAATCAAAAATCAATAATCATTAGCCAGTGCTAATCAATAATCAATACTAATCAATAGCCAATAACGATCAATAATTGATGGCACACGCCTTTAATCCCAGCACTTGGGAGGCAAAGACAGGCAGATTTCTGAGTTCAAGGACAGCCTGGTCTAAAGAGTGAGTTCCTGGACTGCCAGGGCTACACAGAGATAGCAGCCTGTGACTACATTTCCCATAAGGACTTGTGCCAAGATTGTGGTCAGAAAACTAACTGCTTATGCGCAGTAAACGTAATTCAAGATGGCGGCTAGTCTTCAAACTACATATCCCATGATGCTGTGAGTAAAAACAAGATGGCGGTGGGCCGAAGACTACATTTCCCATGAAGCCTCTGGCCCTGTGCACAGGCTTGATGTTTAGAAATCCCCTGCCAGATGTGATTGACTTCACCGAGGTCCAGAGTGACTGCACTACCCATACTGCCGCCGCCACCGCAGTCAGGGAGGATCACCTTGGTCCCAGTGGCATCGGCGGGCTCCTTCTGATGTCACAGACACCGCAACACAATCCTATCACCCGCCACAGACCGGGGAGATGACCGGAGCTTCCAGTACCGTGGCCGGCGGGTGGAAGCAGAGGCCCCGGGCTGCCCGTGAGCGGGTGGCGGTGCCTGTGAATCTGAGGCAGGAGCATGACCGGAGCTGCTTCCAGGTACTGTGGCTGGGAGACCTATGGACACGCCCCCAGACCTGTAGGAAAAAGAACTATATCACCTTGGGCGTTGTTATTGAAAGACCCCAGGAGGGGAGACCCTCACTCTAGTCTCCAATAACTGGCAAGACAGCAAGAGGCTTTATTTTAGGAGTCATCCAGCTGAGGTCGAGACTCAGAGCAAGGAATGTCGACCTCGAGGCCAGGGGGAGAAGGGTATTTAAAGGAAAAAAACACAAATCATGCAGGTTAGGGAGAAAACAAGAAAGGGTATCATAAAAATAGTGGAAAGTTTCAGTCCTTAATTCAGTCGGACATGTGGGAAACATCATGTACATGTTTAAATCCCAGGAGATGAGCGTCAAGCAAATCTCTGATTCAAGTCTTCCTGATATAGAACATGTTTTAGGTAAAGAAAAGCTTAGATACACACAAAGTGTTACACATGTATTACCCAGCATTCAAGAGACAGAGCCATGCAGACCTCTGAGTTTAAGGTTCATCTACTGAGTAAGATCCAGGACAGCCGAGCTTAGGCAGTGAACTTGTTGAAAATATAAAGCTGGTGATGATGTAATAGAAGGGGCCATGTTCCAGCCCCAGCAGGCAGAGGAACTCAGCAGCTTTGTCCATGTGGCTCTGCTTTAGAGGGAAGAATAGAAGGGACAACTGAGACAATTGATGCTGGTTGGCTGTAGTTAGAAAATTAGTGGTTATGAAAAAGAAACCAGCATCACTGAGGTGAAATCTTCTGGTGAGTGTTTTCTGAGAGGAAAAAGAAGCCGTGTTCCAGAGGTAGCCAAGGTTGTCCCTTGTTGTGCACCTGGAGTTGATCATGTGTGAGAATCACCCAGGTGGTATTGGTTTTAGGCATAAATGAATCTCATGCAGAGCAGCTAAGGCTTCGCCAAGTGAAGGAAGTGTATGAGAGGAAAACAGTGAATCCTAGTTGCAGGGGAAGAACCCAGCATATTGAAGATGTCAGTCCCAAGAGATGAGCAGAGAGAACAGCAGCAGCAGTAAAGTGGAGTCAAGCAGAACCTAGAGTGCTATAGATGGAAGCGCTGGTGAAGGGACCCAATCTCTTCTGAGGAGGACAGATGATCATGTGTGGATCCCAAATACTGGAACAAGAAGCTATAATGTTAAAGTTACTTTTGAATCCCTAAGATTTTGAGATTCCAGAGCTGTGGGGTACCTGCTCAGGAAAACAGTTTCAGATAGTGCAGTAACAGATAGGGATGTAGGTCTTTGGAAAAAGTACCTTTTCGACTGCCACGCATGGCTTGTGCTTGAAAAGGAGCATCTTTCAATAATAAGGACTGCAGGCACAAAGATGAGTTTGTGAAGCCCAATCAATTCTGTTTCTGGGATTGCACAAAGTCCACTTGACTAAACATCCTATGACAAATCCCGCTTGTCAAAAGCCTGTCAAGGTACAACTGCAGGGTTAAGCTACATATCGATAACCAACACACCTTACAGAGAAAAAGTTAGTCTACCCATCATGGTTGTCAGATAATTTTACCCCCTTGGTTGGTTCCTGCAGATTATGCCAGTCATGCAGCTTTTAAAATATTAAGTTGCTGGCCTGTGTGTTAATGTCCCAATCTTGCTGTAACTGCAATAAATACCCAGCACCCCTAGACTTGGTCTCTCAGATTCGATCTCATGTGAGGCTGACTGGTGAGAATCCTTATTACAGACCTCATAATAAAGACCTCCATGTGTTTGTGTTGCAATAGGCTCCTTGTTGGTTGTCGGGGTCTCTGTGACTTGGACATAACATCTTAGTGCATTGACTGGAAAGTCATAGCCCTGAAGTGCTTCAAAGATGTTCCAGAGCCTAGTATTTCTCTGGTCTTAATTTCTGGGAAGGTTAGCGCAGACTTGGAACCCTGCTACAGGGCTCACAGCTGCCATCCTCTCTTCATTTTCTCCTCTGTCCAAGTGGAAGAATCTACTGGGAAGCCTTTACCACTCCCTTGTGGCTGGCTATTTTTTGTGTGGAAGTTTGCCATTCTCTCACTGAGGTAATAAAACAAATTCCACCCTAATGGATTTAGTTACTAGCCACACACCTTGGGTTAAATCCTTCTTAACAACAGGACCTATACCTATTGACCAGTTCATGACAGAGAGCTCTTCCAGACAGCATCTAGGTCAAAATCTACCTTTTTTACAAGGTAGAAAAACAATGACCTCATTTCCCACCTCCTGAACTACCCTCTGCCCAGTTCATATGTGAGTCTGTAGTTTTGAACTTGGAGCTGTCATGAGATGGAAGGTCATTGTTCATCGATTCTAACAAATTTAGTATATCTTCCTTGGGACAGAGATCCTGTCCTTTGTGGTGATCATTTCTGGGTCTGTGAGATAATCTGCTTTTCTGTCCACCTTCCAGCTGTTTTAGCCACAGCTTTGGTAGCACTGGCCTGGGAACCCAGGGTTAAAGATGCGTCACCCCAGGTCAGCACAGCTTCTAAGCTCCCCATTCCAGTGTATCCTTCCCTGCTTTGAGCCAGGTGCCCTCCCTATTTTGTCCTTGCTCAGCCAAAACTCCAAGTTTCTCATGGGGTGGCAGGAGCTTCTGTATTGATATGGTTAGCTCATTGTTTTTGTGTTATAACAACTTCCTCATCTATTATTGTATATGTGTCATACTTGTTTTCGGTTCTCAGCATTTCAGAGCTAAAGTCATCTGAAGGAACCTCAATTGAGGACATGCCCTCATCAGGATGGCTGGGTGCTATGTCTGTGAAAGATAGTGTCGATGATTGATTAGGAAGACTCTTCTATGCCAGGCAGTGATGGCGCACACCTTTAATCCCAGCGCTTGGAAGGCAGAGGCAGGCGGATTTCTGAGTTTGTGTCCAGCCTGGTCTACAGAGTGAGTTCCAGGATAGCCAGGGCTACATAGAGAAACCCTGTCTTGAAAAACCAAAAAAAAGGGAAGGCTCTTCCACTGAGGGTGGCAATATCCCTAAGCAAGTGGTCCTGGGCTGGATGAGAGAGCAGGCTGAGCATGAGACACTGACCAAGCAAGAGAGCAAGCCAGGAGACAGTGTTTGTTCATGCTTTTTGCCTTCAGTTTCTAATCTAAGCTCTCAAAATGATGGACTGTGATCTGACAGAACCATGTACAATAACCACTTATTACCTGAGATGCTTTTGCTTAGAGGATTCAATCACAGCATCAGAGTAGCAAGTTAGAACAACAACATGGTATCAAAGGGATATTTTACTGCTGGATGAAATCTGTGTTGTAGATTGTATTCTTGTGGACAGGAGCAAATGTTGGGTAATAAGGTATTTGGATTGGTTGTTGTCTCTAACTCTCCACTGGGGGGTCCTGCCTGACTGCAGATGTGGCCTCTTCAGCATCCATATCTTACTGCTATGCATCTCAGCTAAGATCAACTCCATAGTCTCTTACCACACATGTTGCTGGTTCTCCCTAATTCCCCTTCTTATCTGCTCTCCCACCCAATTCTCACTCTTCCATCTGCCTCCTATGACTCTTTTAGTCCCGCTTCTGAGTGAGATTCAACTGTGCTCATTTGGGCCTTCCTTCTTCTTTAGCTTCTTTGGGTCTAAAGAGTATAGTGTGTGTTTCCTTTTTTATGATTATTATTCACTTGTAAGTGGGTACATACATCCGTGTGCTTTTAGGTCTGAGTTACCTCACTCAGGATAATATTTTCTAGTTGTATCCATTTGCCTTCAAAATTCATGATGTCCTTGTATTTTATAGCTGAATAGTTTATCCTTTTGTAAATGAACCACATTTTCTATATCCATATTTTGTTTGAGTGACATCTGGTATTTTTCCAGCTTCAAGCTGTTATAAATAAAATGGCTATGAACTTTGTGAAGTCCCTACTCTAGGTCCACTGCCTGCACAGAGTCCCTCTATCTAATATCCTCTGTTTCTCCTTTGATAAGGTGTGGGTCCCTGGGTATCTCAACACCATGGTGCATCAAGTCTCTGCTGAGTTAAGTTCATCCTTTCAATTGAAGCCAGGCATGGCAGCCCAGTTCAGGGAGCAGATTCCAAAGATAGGCAGCAGCTTTAGGGACAGCCCCTGGTACAGTTGTTGGAGGACCATCATGAAAACTGAGCTACACATCTGCTACATATGTTCTAGGGGCCTTAGTCTAGACTGTGTGTGTTATTTGGTTTGTGGATCAGTCTGAGTATCCTCAAGGGTCCAGGTTAGTTGAGACTGTTGGTCTTCCTGTGGAGGAGTTCCTATTGTCTTCAGGGCCATCAATCCTTCCCCCAACTCTTCCATAACAGTCCCCAAGGACCATTCAATGTTTGACTATGGTTCTATGCATCTGTTTTAAGTCAGCTGCTGGGTGGAGCCTCTTAATGGACAATTATGCAAGGCTCCTGTGTGGGAGCATAACAGAGTATCTCTAATAATGTCATGGATTGGTGTTTATCTATAAGGTGGGTCTCTAGCTGGGCAAGTTTTCATTGGCCATTCCCTCAGTCTCTGCTCCAGCTTTACCCCTGCATTTCTTTTAGACAGGACATATTTTATTCTATGTGTCTACTGTGTTGTACTTGAAACTGATTCTTCAGCTTTCTTCTCATGTTCCCATACATTCCCCATTTGGTCTCAGTCTCTAATTCCCATAAGACACAGTATAAACATTTTCTATTTAATGCTAAGCTATTTTGCAAGCCTGGTGGTTTTATATTTTTAACTTTATATCTTTTGTTTATTGTTTTTGTGACTAAATTTCTCTGGAAAGCCCTTCCTGTGCTGATACTAGATATAGAAACCACAGAAGCCACCTGACATGTTTTTGTAAAATAGGCACATGCTTTTGTGCAGCTCTTCATCCACATCTTCAATTTTAAAATTCTGCAATATATATATATTATATCCTATTTCTCCGGATGGCATATGTTCATGATATCAATACTGCCCAAGGCTTCAGACTTATTGGGTTCCAGGTGTATGTCGTTCTGCCTTACTCTTGTGTTTGTTGTGAAATTTTAGAATAAATAAGAGTATTATTCCTGTGCATGAATATGAATATCATGAGTGCCTCATTTTTACTGTTGTCGAAAGATCGCCTCAGTCCTCTTGATCTTGAAGAAATGGGTAGTTGTTGATCCTCATATAAATACTAGAAATTGACCACCATTATGTGGAAGACCAGCAAGAGCTTTCCACTCCTGAGCTATCTTTCCTGCTCTATGTTCCTCATTTCTGATCAACATATACATTACTAATATTTTCATCTGTCCATTTTTAACTGTTTAAACATGCATTTCCTTCTAGTAAAATTATTAATATTGCTGTTTAAACTGGTTTACTTCATGTTTTTGCAAGATGAAATCAGAACTGAAGTGAATGTATAATTCTTCATAGGAACTTCAGTAAAGAACTGTGAGTTCTCTCTATCATTTTTGTTTCCTTTGTTGACTTTTACAGGGGAGTGAGGGTCTTAATATGTAACTTTTGCTATCTTGCAACACATCACATAGACTACGCCAGCTCAATGACATACACCTGCCTGTACTTCTGTGATTAAAGACATGAGCAAATACACGCAGCGTGCCCGTCAGTTTTGTAGTTAGTAATTGTTCATACAGCTTTTCAGATGTGTGCTCAGTACAGTTGATCTGTTTCCCCCTGTATATCCCTCTCATTTGTGTTGCAAGGCTTTATCCTATTCAAAGGGAAGCAACAGAAGTGAAACTTATAATTCAATTTCCTTCTAAAATAATAGAATGATTTGATTATAACTTCTGTTTCAGAAATTAAGTAGAGGAAGCACAAGAATTACATTAATAGATTGCCTAGAAAGTATCCATTTATTTACAGTGATGTCACAATCATGCATTCTGTTGTACACATGTATGGGATATTGTAGAATGCAGTGACTTATGAGGACGTGCATGTGAACTTTACTGCAGAAGAGTGGAATTTGCTGGATCCTTCCCAGAAGAATCTCTACAAAGATGTGATGCTGGAGACCTACCAGAACCTCACTGCTATAGGTAAAACTGTGAATTTTGTTTTGCTTTTCAAAATAATGGAACAAGTGATTCTTGGTTATTGATGATCCTCTGTTATTTCAATTGAGAATGAGGAAGATTAAGCTGAATAAATCAGGTCCAGTGCTGTCAAAATTCACAGTAACTTGCATTTTACTTAATTTCCAGTACTATATCATTCATTTTCTGGAACTGTGTTTTAGGTTACAGTTGGGAAGATCATCATATTGAAGAACAACATCAAAGTTCTAGAAGGCGTGAAAGGTAGTTTTCATGTACAAGCTGATACAAATATGCCTGTGAGGAAATTTTAATGTGTTCTGGAAGCTCTAAAGAAAAGCAAGTGTGTAAAAAGAAATCACTCCTTTAAGTATAGCTATGATTATAATATTCTCACAAAGCCACGTGCCTCAATGTCAGTTATCTGATTTATGTTTTAAGGCATTCTTCTAAGGAAGAAGACATGGAAACAATGCATTAAGAGATACATTTAATTGATGTGTAGCTCCATTAGAGCTTTGCTGTGGAACTACCAATCCAAATAGTCTCATAATATTTAGATGTTGCACATTGAATAGTGATAAATATATATCCAAAGCCATCCAAGAAGCAATAGTCCATGGTAAATTTAGTGATACTCATATTCCTGTAGTGACATTTCTAAGTTTATTGAGGGGTCAGTTAGTGAGAGTGAAGAAATTGTGGAGAAACCTTATTCTATATACAACATGTCTACAAAGAACAAACTGTCAAATGGTGTGAATTCAATATAAAAACCTTTCACTCGTTCTTCTCTTAATCAATTGTCAGAATAGATAAAACCTTGTGATCATAGGGATGTTGAAAGAAGCAACATACCTCTTTCTACTCAAAAAATGAGAAGATATATAGTATTCTGCCTTTGGCAGACTTTCTGAATACGATAGACATTTGCAACAAATTGGTTTTCTGACATAACTGGGGACATCCCCAATGTCACACTGCAGAAAATCTCTATGGGTACTAGAAGTTTGGAAATTCTTCTGTTTGTCCTGGCTCACAGTGCTGCTGTGGTGTGATTCACACTACAGGAAAAACTAAGAAAGCAATCAGTATTTTCATAGTCTGATATCTTCAGACATGTGAAATACATCATATAGAAATATAAAAACCGGGAACATCAAAGTGATAAAACCTTAAGATCTGAGTGTTCTTTACTATTAGACCAACTGCAAAATTTATTCATATTGGTAAAATGATTGATCAGGTAATGAATGTGGTAAAGCTTTCACATGTGTCCATTATTGTTGCAGGCATGAAAGAAGTCATACTGGAGGGAAACCTTATGAATGTAATCAATGTGGTAAAGCCTTTTCAAGGCACAGTAATCTCCAATCTCATAAAAGAACACATACTGGAGAGAAACCACATAAATGTAATCAATGTGGTAAAGCCTTTTCATGTCATAGTGGTCTCCAAAGACATAAAAGAATACATACTGGAGAGAAGCCTTATGAATGTAATCAATGTGGTAAAGCCTTTTCATGGCACAGTCATCTCCGATCTCATAAAAGAACACATACCGGAGAGAGACCTTATGAATGTAATCAATGTGGTAAAGCCTTTTCATGTCACAATGGTCTCCGATGTCATAAAAGAACACATACTGGAGAGAAACCTTATGAATGTAATCAATGTGGTAAAGCCTTTTCAGATCACAGTACTCTTCAATATCATAAAAGAACACATACTGGAGAGAAACCTTATGAATGTAATCAATGTGGTAAAGGCTTTACACAACAAGGTCATATCCAATATCATAAAAGAACACATACCATAGAGAAACCTTAGTTAGGTAATCAATGTGGAAAAACTGACAATTCACTTTTATCTGCGACTACATAATAGAACACATTCAAGAGAGTCACTCAGTGTCCTCAAGGTGCTAAGCCCTTGCATGTCACAGGCATCGCCCAATACATAAAAGAACACATAATGTAGAGAAACTGCATGAATGCCATGAATGAGGTAAAGTCTTTGCATGACAATGTAGTCTCCAAATACTTCAAGTAACACATCCTTTAGAGAAACCTTATGAATGTAACAAACATGGAGAAGCCTGTGTCTATCACTGTAGTCTACAAGGACAGAAAAGACCACAAATTGGACAGAAATCTTGTGAATGTTCTCAAGTTGGAAAATCCTTTACATGCCACAGTATTCTCTGAATACAAAAATCAACACATACTAGAGAGAAACCTTCTGAAAGTAATCAGTGTGATAAAGTGTCTGCATGTCATAATCATATTTAAATGCATGAAAGAATTTATAGTAGAAATAAACTGCCATGATTTGAATATGCTTGGCCCTAAGAAGTGACAATATTAGTATGTTTGGCCTACTTAGATATTACTGTTTTGAAAAAAAGTGAATTCCTAGAGTGGGGGTCTTTGGAGTTCCAGCCAGTCCAAAATAGACTCTCCTAATATTTTGCTGGATGACAGTCTCTTCCTGGATGCCTTCTTATGAAAATGCAAAACTCTCAGCTCCTCTAGCATCATAGCTGCCTGCATTCTGCCATTCTTCCTGCTATGTTGGTAACAAACTAAACATTTGAAAGTGTAAGACAGACCGAATTAACTCTCTGACTTTAAAACAGTTGCCTTGGTCACAGTGTCTCTTCTTAGCAATGGAAATTCTATCTAAGAGAGAAGTTGGTATCCCAGACTTAAGTATTCTTATTGGTAGGCCTTACCATGCTTTTGTTGGAAGCAGTGTGGATTATTAGATTTGGATTTATACATTCATTAAGTGGAACTTCATGAGCCATGGTAGTAGAACACATATATATTAAGGGTGGTTTGAATTTTGTATATAATTTTCATAATGTTTTGCTAAAGAATGTTCCTGTGTTTTGCTCTCATCTGAAAGTAAAGAGGTTTATTTTGTTAATTGCATTGACAAAGGAAGTCTCAGGAAAGCCAAGCATAGCCTTTGGCCTGTGTTTACTCTCATGGTGATTGTTTTGATCATGCTTAGTAAACTTAGAAAGGAAAAGTATAAAATGTTAGGCTCAAAGAGAAAATGTCACCAGGAAGTTGAATGAAGCTAAATCCTGTGATGAAAGATACAAAATGGTATTAAAGAAATGGTGATATGGCAAGATTCCATCCTCCTAAACATATATTGTGAAGTTGTATGAAAGAGAACTGTATAATATTAGACATTTTTATTAACTAATTATTGTTTTTATGCAGACATAAGGAGATACAAGTATGTGTAAAATTTACAATGGACAGATTGTTATTACTATACTGGGTTTTCAATTTAAAATGAAAAAGGATATACTTAGGTCCAGGCATGGTGGTTTGTGCCTTAAATCCCAGGAAATGACAGTCAATCAGATTTCTGGTTAAAGTCATCCTGGTATAGAACAAATTTTAGGTAATGAAAAGCTTAGGTACAGGCCAAGTGTTATACACTTTTTATTCCAGCATTCAAGAGACAAAATCATGCAGACCTCTGAGTTCAAGGTTAATATAATGAGTAAGATCCAGGACAGTCAAGCTTAGGCAGTGAAGTTGTTGAAAAATGAAAAGCTGGTGATGAAGTAATAGAGGGGGCCATGTTCCAGCCCTAGCAAGCAGAGGAACTCAGCAGCTTTGTCCATGTGTCTCTGCTTTTAGAGGATAGGAGAGACAGGGTGACTGAGACAATTGATGTTGGTTGGCTGTAGTTAGAAAATTAGTGGTGACAAAGAAGAAACCAGCATCACTGAGGTGAAATCTTGTGGTGAGTGATTTCTGAGAGAACAAAGAAGCTGTGTTCCAGAGACAGCCAAGTTTGTACCTTGTTGTGCACCTGGTGTTGATCATGTGTGAGAATCACCCAGGCAGTATTGGTTTCAGAGGCATAAATGAATCTGCCATGCAGAGCAGCTAAGGCTTGGTCCTGTAAAGTGAGTGCATGAGAGGAACACAGTGAATCTTAGTTACAGCAGAAGAACCCAGCATATTGAAGATGTCAGTCCCATGGGACGAGCAGAAAGAACAGCAGTAGCAGTAAAGTGGAGTCAGGCAGAAGCTAGAGTGGAATAGGTGGAAGAGCCAGTGAATCTCTTTTGAGGAGTGCAGTTGATCATATGTGGATCCCAGATACTGGAACAAGAAGCTGTAATATTGAAGTTACCTTTGAAACCCTAATACTTTGAGATTCCAGAGCTCTGGGGTACCTGCTCAGGAAAACAGTTTTAGGGAATAAAACCAGCCAAAGAGAAAGAATTGTGCTGCAGTGAGCAAAGCAGGAAGGAGTTGGAGATCTGAAGAATGCTTTGACATCAGACATGAAGATGCAGTTTGGAGATTGCCTTGCTGGCTTTTGGTCTTCTTTTGGCCCAGTGTTTCCTCACAATGGCATTTAAGAATGGTGAAGTATATCCTGTAAATTTGGATGATTATGATATGCTATCTGTTTTTGGCAATATAGGAGATTACAGTTACATGATTGTATAAAACTCAAAACAGACTTTGAACTTGACGAATTTGTAGTGTCTTTCTACAATTCATTTGATTAATTTTGTTTAAAATCTATTTTGCTATATTCCAAAATGACTACACCAGCATGCTCCTTTGGTCCATCTGCTTGGAAAATCTTTTTACATTCCATTACCTAAAATTAATGCCTATTCTCAATGTTGAGCTATATTTCTTGTATGCAATTGCAGGATAGATTTTATTAGCATCTATTCTGTTAGCCTTTGTCTTTTTACTGGTCAACTGTGGTCATTAATACTGAGAGAGTCAATGAACAGTGATTGTTAACTCCTTGTATTTTGTTGTTGCTGCTGCTGCTGGTGGTGATGATGTTGGGGTAATTGTGTGCTTTCCTTTCTTTTGCAGATAATAAAAGATTATATACTACCTATGTTTTCATGTGTATTGTTAACTTCCTTGAAGGTCATCTGCAATTTTAAAAGATCTTCATTTAAATGTTTATTGGCTTTTGATCAATGTAGCTTTTAGTATTCTTTCTTTGTACTGGATGTTTTGATTATTATACAGGAAAGAGACTTTATTTTAGGGTCCATTCTGTTAGGTGTTTTCATGATTCTTTTACTTTGATAGGCACCTCCCTCCTTATTTTTGAAGTTTTTCTTCTAAGATTTTGTTATCAATGTTTTAGGAGAATTTGATCTAATATTATTCTTCCTCTAGTCCTAGTATCCTTATGTTTTACCCTTTCACAGTGTCCTAGATTTTCTGGATATTTTATGTCAGGAAGTTTTAGAGTTAACATTTTCTTTGTGTGATATATCCATTCCTTCCATTGTATCTTCAGTGCCTGAGATTTGTCTTCCATCTCTGTATTCTGTTTGTGAATCTTGCCTCCGGAGTTCCTCTTTGCAGTCTTAAAGTTTTGTTTCCATTTTACCCTCAGTTTGTGATTTTGTGATTGTTTCTATTTCCTTCTAATCTTCGTTTGTTTTTCTTGGCTTTATTTATTTATTTATTTTCATGATTTTTTTTTTTTTTTTGAGATGAGGTTTCTCTGTGTAGTCCTGGCTGTCGTGGAACTCACTCTGTAGACAATGCTGACCTCAAACTCAGAAATCCACTGCCTCTGCCTCCCAAGTGCTGAGATTAAAGGCGTGTGCCACCACCGCCCAGCTCTTGGCTTTATTTATAAGATTTGTTGGTTTCCTCCACTTTTTTGTTTATGTTTTCCTGGATGTCTTTGAGGTGTTTATTGATTTCCTCCAATTGTTTGTGTTTTCCTGTATTTCTTTAAGTGATTTAGTCATTTTCACTTTAAGGGCCTATATTATCTTCACATAGGTGGTTTCAAAGCCTTTTTCTAGTATGTCAGCTATGTTGGAATATTTAAGACCCTCTTTGGCAACATAAATGGGCTCACACTCATCAACCAGAGGGTGATAAATGTTACCCCTTATTACGTAATCAAGTACCAACATCATGTAATGGAATGTGGTTATAAATTCTGGAAGTGAAAAGGTCCGTTTTATGTCAATGCACTTGATATACAATAGTTTGTTTCCACACAATGAAATTTATGGTGGGACCCACCATAGGCTCCATGATAGATTCCGTGAAGTATTCAGCTTACATTTAACCCAATGTTAGATTGATGCAATGGTTGTTTTTTCTCCTTACATTGGGCAGAGAGGCAAGTAAAGCACTTTTTAAAACAAGTTACTTTTGAAGCGATGATGGTTTTAATAATGTGACTTCCAATTACTAAAACTGGAGTCACCATTACCAAAACAAACAAGCAAACAAACAAACAAAACAAAACTGGTGGTTTCAGGGTAATAATTTTCTAATTTGTCAGTGTGTATTTATTCACATCAGGTGAATGAGGACAAACTAGATTGATAGGTATACAATTTAATAACTTTAGCATGATCCAAGGAATATTGAATTTCCAATTTGTAGATATGTCCAATGCACTATCAGTGTTAAATCAGGTCAGATGATTGAGACACAGTTCATTGGCTGTAGCTGTGTGTGTCATGTTACAGATCACAGAAGCTAACATTGCACATAGCAGCCAGGTCAAAATGTACTGTATTAATACCACATTTTCTGCCCAAAAACCATCTGCTCTTTTTCAAATTCAATGTAGACGTATATTTTTTAATTATGTTTTTTTTTCTTTTGTATTTAAATTTTAATTTTTTTTTACATTTCAAATTGTCTCCTTTCCTGGTCCCTCTTCCCTGAGGTCTTCCTCCCATTTTTCTCCCTGCTGCCTCTGAGAGGTTTCTCTCCCACCCGCCCACACACCCACCAGGACCTCACCTCCACCAGCTTCCCTTTTCCCTGTGGCACCAAGTTTCTACTGGGTTAAGTGCATCCTCTCCCATTTTGAGCAGACAAGGGAGTCCTTTGCTGCACACATGCCTGGGGCCATGAACCATCCCCTATATGCTTCTTGGTTTTTGACTTAGATTCTGGAAGCCCTGTAGTGTCCACGTTAGTTGACACTGTTGTTTTTCCTATGGGGTTGCCATCCTCTTTACCTCCTTAAGTCCTTCTTCTGATTCTTCCATATGGAACATTTCACCCTACAATAATACATATATATAGATAGATAGATAGATAGATAGATAGATAGATAGATAGATAGATAGATTCAACAAGATAGATAAACATTTAGCCAAACATATATATATATATATATATATATATATATATATATATATATTCTTTTCCCCAGCACCTCATGGTATCTTCTCAAAAGTGGATCATGTAATCTGTCACAAATCAAGGCTCAACAGATACAAGAAGACTGAAATATTCTCATGCATCCTATTAAATCACTACAAACTAATCTGGACTTCAATAATAACAAAAACATCAGTAAGCCACATACTGAACAACTTTCTACACAGTGATAACTTGCTCATGGAAGAAATAAAGAAATAAAAGATTTTCTAGAATTTAATGAGAATGAAGACACAGCATGCCCAAACTTATGAGTCACAATAAAAGCAGTGGTAGGACAAAAATTCACAGCTCTAAGTGGCCTCATAAACATACCAGAGAGATCCTACACAAGCAACTTAACAGCACACCAGAAAGCTTTAGAACAAAAAGAAGCAAACACACCTAAGAGACATAGACAGTAGGAAATAATCAAACTCACCAGAAATCAACCATTTAGAAACAAACAGAACAGTGCAGAGACTTAATAAAACCAACAGCTGGTTCTTTGACAAAATCAACAACATAGAAAAATCCTTAGCCAGACTAACCAGAGGGCACACAGACAGTATCCAAATTAACAAAATCAGAAATGAAAAGGGAGGCATAACAATAGAAACTGAGAAAACTTCTGAAAATCCTTAGTTCTTTCTACAAACTGTAGAATCTAGATAAAATATGTAGCTAGAGAAATGGATAAATATCTAGACAGATACCATGAAACAAAATTAAATCAAGATCAGGTAAATTATCCAAACTGTAGTATAACCCCTTAGGAAATCAAAACAGGCATTATAAATCTCCTTTCCAAGAGAAGGCAAGGGATAGGTAGTTTTAGTGCAGAATTCTACCAGTACTTCAAAGAAGAGCTAAGACCAATACATCTTGTTTTTTCCACAAAATAGAAACAGAAGAAAGACTAACTAATTCATTATATGTTTATTCGTTTTAAAAGTTAATTATTGATTTCAAACACAACACTGCTATATTCTCTTGTTTTCATT
Organism: Arvicanthis niloticus; assembly: GCF_011762505.2. Classification (NCBI taxonomy): domain Eukaryota; kingdom Metazoa; phylum Chordata; class Mammalia; order Rodentia; family Muridae; genus Arvicanthis; species Arvicanthis niloticus. The sequence goes on along the minus strand of NW_023044979.1, from coordinate 5,375,482 downwards.
CCCCTTCAATTTCAAGTCATTAATAATTTCTTTCCATTTATTTCAACTTCGGCTGATTATTTATTTTTGTTCATAGGAATGTTGCCTGTAGTTGAGGCTTGCCTCTTTGTATGTGATTGAGAATTGTTTTGAGCACCCAATCCTTTCTCTGCTGCTCAGTGCTGGAAAGAGTGTCTTGCAACTCTGCCTGACTGGTCCTTGACTGGTCAGTGCAAAACAAAAATAAAACACTGAGTGAGTTTCCTCTAACCTCTCTGGTTTCTTTGGGTCTTAAAATAAAGAGAGGCCTGTGCAAGAATCAAGTTCTATGACCAACTTTGAAGCAGGGTTACTCACAGCACAAAAAATTAATGGAAAAAGAGGGTAAAAGCTTCCCTGAATTGACAGTGATTGATATTAGCAAGGAGTTGTGAGGTAATTAATTTTAGATGATCAGCAAATATCCTGATTGGTAATTTTTTGTGTCTGCACACTAGTCAATCAAGAGTCTGGATAAAGGCTGGGCAGTGTTGGCACACACCTTTAATGCCAGCACTTAGGAGGCAGAGGCAGTCAGATTTCTGAGTTCAAGGCCAGCCTGGTTTACAGAGTGAGTTCCAGGACAGTCAAGGCTACACCGAGAAACCCTGTCGCAAAAAAAACAAAACAAAACAAAACAAAACAAACAAACAAAAACAAAAACAAAAAAAACAACAAAAAAAAAAACAACAACAAAAAAGCATCTTAATAAAAAGACTGAATTTATGTTAAATCAGTTTACACTAGTTACACTATGTCAACCAAGATAGAAAATCTGGGAATCATGAAATGTCCCTGTTTAAAGACTATTATTTTCTAGGTTTAAAATGTTCAGCCTGAGACAAAAAGTAAAAATAATATTTGATGTGCTCTAATACAGGATCGTAGACTCTTGACACATGGCCATAAAGCCTGGTTCAACTTTGTACAATAATTTTTGGGACTGTAATTAAATCATTTCTACATTTTTTTCCTGTCTTCCATGATTGCTTAATAAAAATGCCTAAAGCCTGAAGCTGGGGAGAAGAAAGGTAGATGGTGCTTCAGGTCCCATGTTAGGTGTCTGGGGAAGAGACCATGAAAGAGAGAGAAGGAAGAAGGAAGAAGGCACCATGGGGTAGGTGGAGTGTTAGTGCATGGCCAGTAGGTCTGGCCTGGGAGTATGAGCAGCCTAGGGAGAACATGGCCCATGATATCTCACAGATATTAACAGGGAAATAGACAAAATAGGAATGGAGGGTTGATATCTGCCCAGCTCTGTTGCTTTACTGCTTATGGTAAATACAAATCTTTTGTGTTTTTTATTTGGTAACACTATAAGTGGGATAAGAAACTCCCAAATAATATTTAACCACAACAAAATGGCTGTTATTATGGTTTGTGTCCAGCGATTGAAATGGAATTGAAAGTGAGATGATAGAGACTACTCAGTAGTCCTGGCTCTGGTTCTTTCTGGAAAATGTCATGCTGTGCTTTCAGACACCTTTTCTTTAAAGAAGATAAAAGGAAGGGATTGTTCCAGTAACCCATTATTAGATGTTTAAGCTGAAACACAAGGGGCTGCTCCCTGGGGTAATCGTGCCTAAATTCTCAGAACCTAACAGACAAGGCTTGATGATCATAAGGCCAAGACGCAACTTAGCTATGTAATGAATTTGAGGCTAGCCTAAGCTAAATTAAACCCAGTCTCACTTCCACCTCAACTATGTTCATCCAAAGAAGATGGAAAAATTTGTTATATGCATCCATTCATATGTACATATACCTTTCTAATTAATATTTTCACATTACTATATGAATACAATATTAATACAATGCTGTGTATAACAGCAATGGGAAAACAAGTAGAATCAATAATAATATATTAAAATAACTCTCTGTGTGGGGAAAATAAAGTTTACTTTAGCTTTTGGGTTTTCTATTTGAATCTGTATTTCATCATTTTCTGTGTCATTAACTTAGTTAGAAAGAATCTTGATCATCTGTGTCTTCCATAAAATATGATATTAGTGATCTAAAGTGCACATTATGTAGAACTGACCTAGGGCACATGAGATGTCAACCAAATTATACTAATTGCAAACCCATAAGGGCACCAGAGGACAGAAAATAAATCCAACCAAAACTTAGTAGTCTTTTTTATTTCTTTTTTGGTTTTTCGAGACAGGGATTCTCTGTGTAGCCCTGGCTGTTCTGGACCTCACTCTGTAGACCAGGCTTGGCTCAAACTCAGAAATTTACCTGCCTCTGCCTCCCAAGTGCTGGGATTAAAGGTGTGTGCCACCACTTCCAGGCAGTAGTCTTCTAATTTAGTGAAATGCTTAGGAATCTAGTGCCATAGGTTTTTCAGAGATAATAATTTTAAGGTGAAAGATAAGTCAGTGCACCTGGCCAATCCCACTGCATAGAAAGAAGCAGAACATCCACCTGCTGATTAGGATTCTGGAGACAGCACACTCCTCACTTGTGTGTGTTACACCAGACAGTGTATCAAGTAGCTCAGAAAGCTGCTAGCTTTCTGTTGGTGGCCAAAACCAGGAGAAGGCTCTGTAACAGGACCAGGATGCTGTGCAGGCTGTGGGACCAGTTTCATGGTTAGAAAGGAATGTTGTTTGGAGCCTTTGGCAGGTGTTTATTGTGAATCATAGATTTTGAATAATGGAGCAAGGCTCTACCATCAACTCTATCCAACTATTTTTCCTTGGGAAAAAAATATCTTCACTTGCTACTCCATCTTAGTAGAAATTGAACATCATGCCACGGAAATGTTAGTGATCCCCAAAAAGACACACATAGGAGCCGATCTGCTGCAAATCACAGGAGGGTCTTTATTCTATTTGACCTAGCTTGCCCCCATCCCCAATGCACCAGCATCAGTCAAGACTGTTTTGGTGATGGTGGAACCCCATATGTCTATGGGGAAAGGATTTATTGTAAGCAGCAAGTGGGGAATTGTAGGAGTAGCTAAGGTGGGAGGAGTAAGGAGAGGAAGAGGAGGAGCTAGGGGAGGGTGACATGAGAGGGGGAACATAGAAGCAGAAGTACGAGTGTCTTTAACAGTCAAAGGTAGTTGGTATATCTAGATTGGGTATTGGATTACATCTCTGATTGTATAGGCATCTTGTTATTGAGCATTGCCAAACATAGAGAGCCTTTGGATAACCTAAGCATTGGCAGAGCCATCTCCCATGCTGGCATCTCATGGGTAGCAGGGCTGGTGTCTCTGACCACCTGAGCAGACTGCTTGAGCTGTGCAGTGGGGGGTACAGCCACAGCCAATTCTGGCCACAGGCCTAGGCTATTCAAGAACATGGCAGGGAATTAAGAAAAGCCTGATTGAATGTTGCCATTTTAAATATCTCTTGCAATTGGGAGGATGTGTGTAAGCATCTAATTGGAAAGCTGCTGTGGTCTTTAACATAATTGGCTGGTGCTGGGAGTCACATCATAAACTTAACTTCACCTCCCCTCTGCATTAGTGGTTGTTAGGCATGGTCTTGTAACCTGAGGTGCAGGTTTGTTGGGGGAATAACCTGGAGACGCTGGTATTGTTTAGGGTGTAACTTGAAAACTCTAGTTTTATTTGGGATTAGCCTAGAGAGTGAAGCTAGGCTTGGGTTTTGCTGGGGAGAGGGCAATTTGGACACTAATGCTAGGTACCTGAGTTGCCTAGAAGCCTATAATTTCTATTCCTGTACAATGCTCCTGGTATTATACATGCACCTAGACCTTTCTGGTGTAGGTCCTATCATCAAATGACTGAGGAAGAAATAACTAGTTCCTGCTTTACTGAAGGTTCTGCCTGTTATGCAGGCCCCATCCAAAAGTGAACAACTGCAGCATGAAAACATGTTTCTTGGACAATCCTGAAAGACACCAGTAAAGGAAAATCACCACAGTTCAGAGCTTCAAACAGTAGTCATGCTCATGCATTTGTTTGGAAATGTGTGATCATTCACTGAATCATCAGCTATAATCAGTGGGACGGCTTAACTGTCAGAGACTTCTTTTGTTTATTATTTATTTATTTATTTTTTATAGGGCTTCCATTTCTTTCTGTTACTTATTTATTTATATATTTATATATTTATTTTTTTATGAATTCCATTTCTTTCTTTTATTTATTTATTTATTTATTTATTATTTTTTATTTAGGACTTCCATTCCTTGCTTTTATTATTTATTTATGTATTTATTTTTATTAGGGTTTCCATTTCTTTTATTTATTTATTTATTTATTTATTTAATTTTTTAGGGCTTCCATTTCTCTGCCTCAATGTATCTAGACATTGTCCCTGAACACGGGTGGATGTACTTATCAAAAGTCAGGTCCTGGTATCTGCAGAATCATTGCTCTCAGAGGGCAGGAGCAGGCAGCTGAACAGCCAGAGCTGGAATGCTGGGTTCTCCCCCAGGGCTGGGTGGGATGAGATTCCTCTTTAAAGACAGAAACAAATGCTAATGGGGTCCAACCCCTCCCCCCCAGCTCTGGAAAAATCTGACCCTGGACTGGAAGCTCACTTTAACCTTGAGGAGTGGTAAGACTCACTGGCCAATCAAGGCTTCCAGCCAGACCTGCCAATCAGACAAGGAGGCGGGTTCTTCCGGGTGTCAATCTGCAAGTTCACTGTGCCTGTGCAGGCTTGAATGGTCATCTGTGCCCTTCTCTGAGCCCTGCTGTCTGGTGCTATGTGGAGACCTCAGGGAAGCTCTGAAATCGAGTCATGGTGAGCACAGGATCACTGCCCACAATGGGTAGGGGCAGGTGGCTAAGCAGTGGGAGCTGGGGTGCTGGGTCCTCTCTGGGGCTGCATGGGAAGCATCAGCCAGATGTGACCACCTGTGAGGTCCCTGGTGATGCTCCTCACATGTTAGATCAGGAGGTGACCTCTGAGTAACATCACTATCATGACTGATTCTGAATCTGCACAAAACATTTGGACCAGTTACTTTCCTGTAGAAACACGTGTGGTTTCTCTGACTCTGCATCTCATGTGTCCAAACTCTTCTGTCTTTTATAGTATACATTAAGAAGCCAACATAAATCTAATAGATCTGCTTTTATATGTTACTTGGTTTTGTTTTGTTTAGTTTTTGTTAATTTTTTTCTGGAACAGTTTTTTATGTTTTATTTTTTACGTTTAGTGTTTGATTATTATGTGGTAAAGGGACTTTTATTTTTCTCCAATATGTTGCGAGTTTTGGATGCTTCTTGTACATTAACCGTCATCTTCTTTGGTTTAGGAAAAGTTTCCTTTATGATTTCATTGAAAATAATTTTTATCAGCCCTTTGTGCTGATAGTCACCTTTCTCTATTCCAATCATCTGTAGTTTTCCCTTCTCATATGTTTCAGAATTTTTGGTTGTTTAGGGCCAGAAAATTTTTCAAATCCACATTTTTTGATGATGTATCCATTTTGTCATAGTCATTCTTAATGTCTGAGATTCTCTCTTTCTTTCCTGTTCTCTGAGTGAACCTTGTCTCTGTAGTTGCCAGTGCACAGGCAATTTCAATGCTCTGCTCTCAGGGACTTAGCAACAGCTTAAGTCAGTCCCTGCCTCCATCACCTGCTGGTATTGTCAGGTGTGCTTTATATACAGGAACCACCAGGTACACAGCTCTCTCTGTTTGTTCCCTGTCTTAGTTCATGCCCCTCTCTATTCTCTTTGTTTACTCTCAGGGCTCTCTCTCTGCCCCCTGTCTGTCTGCCTGTCTGTCTGTCTGTCTGCACATCCTCTTCTGTGCCTCTATCTCTTCCCCAGGTTCTCACTCGTCTCCCTGCCCCCAAACAACCTCTTTTGTACCATATCTGTTGCATGTTTTAATTTCTCAGGACCTGCTGTGATAGGATAGCTTGGGCCTTTTGGTGACTTATTTTTATGGCTGTTATTTATTATATTCCTATGCTGGTGTCTAGGCCTCTGGGTTTGAAGTGATTATTATCTTGGTACTGATTTCTGGATTTGTCTTGCTTGGGTGGGAGTTTTGCTCCTGGGTTGCTATTTGATGTCTGGATTTACAGAGAAAGTTGCCTGATGTAGCCTCTTTTACTGACATGTTTAGTGGGTATCCTCAAGAGGGAATGCTTGCTAATGTTGGGAGCAGGAAGAAGCAGTGGGCAGAAAGAGATGATCTTAGCAATCCACAAGGAGATAGAGTCAGGACAGAGGTAAAGCTGCCTCTGGTGTTTAGTACAGTGCTAGGGGAAACTGTGATCATTACATCTCGGATAACAGACAGTGTGGTAGATCTATAGAAAGCTTACCTGTTTCCTGGCAGGTAAAGCATGTGGTTGAACAGGGACTATCTGCTCAAGTGGGGCTGAGACACAGGGATGAGGCAGGAAAGGAAGGGCAGCTGGGCATTGTCTATCTTATCTATAAGATGATGCACAGGGGGAGAGGCAACTTCCACTTGTATTCTGTCTAAAAGTAAGTACAACTGATATTAGGATCTGCAGTAACAGATAGTGAGGTAGGTCTTTGGACAAACTACCTTTTCTACTGCCTTGCATGGCTTGTGGTTGAACAGGAGCATCTTTCAATAATAAGGGCCTCAGGCACAAAGATGAGTTTGTAAATCACAAAGTCCACAAAGTGCACCAAGTCCACTTGAGCAAACATCCTATGACAAGCCCACCTTGTCCACAGCCAGTCAAGGTACAACTGCAGGGTTAAGCTACATATTGATAACTAATACACCTTACAGAGACAAAGTTAGTCTATCCATCATGGTTGTCAGATGATTTTTTGCCCTTTTGATTGGTTCCTACAGATTATGCCAGACATGTAGTTTTTAAAATGTTAAGTTGCTGACCTGTGTGTTAATGTCCCAATCTCGCTGTAACTACAATAAATATCCAGCACCTCTAGACTTGGTGTCTCAGTTTAGATCTCACGTGAGGCTGACTGGTGAAAATCCTTATTAAAGAGCTCATAATAAAGACCTCCACGTGTTTGCATTGCAATAGGCTCCTTGTTGGTCATTGTGCTCTCTGTGGCTTGGACATAACATCTTAGTGCATTGACCCAAGATCCTCAGGACTCCCAACTAAAGGATTGAAAGGTCGGTTGTTAAAATGAACCATTGTTCTTCCTGTGTCAGTGGCTTCTCTGCCAGATTTTTGTGTATGCCTTCGTTTTCAGGTTTTTCTTGATTATATGTGGAGGGAGATGACTAAATTGAACATGGTACCATGCTATACTGGATATGCTGGACATTCCTAGCCCCTAAGGGCTTCAAAGATGTTTTAGAGCCTGGTATAGTGGACAGTGTTTCTCTGGTCTTAATTTCTGGTAAGGGTAGAGAAGACTTGGAACCCTGCTACAGTGCTCACAGCTACCTGCCTGTCTTTATTTTCTCCACTGTCCAAGTGGTAGAATCTGCTGGGTAGCCTTTACTGTCCCCTTGTGGCTATTTACTTTGTGTGTGGCACTTTGTTATTCTCTCATTGATGAAATAAGACAGACTCCACCCTAGTCGATTTAGTTACTAGCCCCACACCTTGGGTTAAATCTTTCTTAACAACAGGACCTAGACCCATTGATTGGTCCATGACAGAGAGCTCTTCCAGACAGCATCCTGGGCAAAGTCAGGCTCTGCCTACCTTGTTTCATAGGGTGGAAAGAGAAAGATCTCATTTCCCACCTCATGAACTACCCTCTGCCCAGTCCATATGTGACTCTGTAGATTTGAACTTGTTAGTTGTCATAAGATGGAAAGTCATTCTTCATCAATTCTAACAAATTTATCATATCTTCCTTGGACCAGAGATCCTGTCCTTTGTTGATGGTCATTTGAGTTGTGTGGGACCATCTGCTTTTCTGTCCACCTTCCAGCTGCTTTAGCCACATCTTTGGTAGTGCTGGCCTGGGAACCCAGGGTTAAAGACACCTCACCCCAGAGCAGCACAGTCTCTGAGGTCCCATTCCAGTGTATCCTTCCCTGCTCTGAGACAGGTGCCCTCCCTATTTTGTCCTTGCTCAGCCACAACTCCAACTCCCTCATGGGGTAGCATGGCCTCTTGTATTGATATGGTTAGCCCATTGGTTTTGGGATGTTACAACTTTCTTATTTATTATTGTGTCTGTGTCATAGTTGTCTTAAATTCTCGGCATTTCAGAGCTTCAGTCATCTGAAGGATACTCAATCGAGGGCGTGCCCTCATCAGAATGGCTGGTTACTATGTCTGTTAGAGATAGTGTTGATGATTGATTAGGAAGGCTCTTCCACTGAGGGTGGCACTATCCCTAAGCAAGTGGTCCTGAGCTGCATGAGAGAGCAGGCTGAGCATGAGACAGGGACCAAGCAAAAGAGCAAGCCAGGAGACAGTGTTTGTCCATGATTTTTGCCTTCAGTTTCTACTCTAAGCTCCCAAAATGATGGACTGTGATCTGACAGAACCATGCACAACAACCACTTATTACCTGAGATGCTTTTGCTCAGAGGATTCAATCACAGCAGCAGAGTAGCAAGTTAGAACAACAACATGGTATCAAAGGGTTATTTTGCTGCTGTACAGAATCTATGTTGTAGATTGCATTCTTGTGGATAAGAACAAATTTTGGGTATAAAGGTTTTTGGATTGGTTGGTGTCTTTAACTCTCCACTGGGTGTCCTGCCTGACTGCAGATGTGGCCTCTGCACCATCCATATTTTACTGCTATGCATCTCAGCTAAGATCAACCCCATAGACTCCTTGTCACCCTCCAATTCATGCTCTCTAGCACATCCTAAATGTACTCCCTCCCTTCCCCAGGCAGCTGCAGATTTTGATTCATTTTTCCCCTCTGGCCCTCTCTTGTCTCTCACCACACCTGTTGCTGCTTCTACCCAATTCCTCTTTCTTTTCTGCTCTTCTATCCAGTTCTCTCTCTTCCATCTGCCTCCTATGATTGCTTATTCCGCCTTCTGAGTGGTAATAATTCAACCGTTCTCATTTGGGCCTTCCTTCTTGTTTAGTTTCTTTGTATCTATGGAGTATAGTGTGGGTTTCCTGTATTTTATGATTATTATTCACTTGTGAGTACATACATGCACATGCTTTTAAGTCTAGGTTACCTCACAGAGATGATAGTATTTAGCTGTGTCCATTTGTCTGCAAAATTCATGATGTCATTGTATTTAATAGCTGAATAATATTTCATTTTGTAAATGAACCACATTTTCCATATCCATATTTTGGTTGAAGGGCATCTGGATTCTCTCCAGTTTTAAGTTTTTGTAATTAAAATGGCTCTGAATTAGTGGAGTCCCTACTCTAGGTCACCTGCCTTCACAGACTCTCTACTGTATCTTCTGTTTGTCCTTTGAGAGGATGTGGGCCCCTGGGTACCCATGATGGTGTATCAAGTCTGTATTGGGTTATGTGCATCCTCGCTGCTGAGGCCAGAAGTGTCAGCCCAGTGAAAGGAACAGATTCCAATGATAGACAGCAGCTTTGGGACAGCTCCTGCTACAGTTGTTGTAGGACCATCATGAAGACTGACCTGCAATCTGCTACTTAAGGGCCAGGGTCCTTTGTCCAGCCTGTGTGTGTTATTGTTTGTGGCTCAGTCTCTGAATGTCCCCAAGGATCAAGGATAGTTAAGTCTGCTGGTTTTCCTGTGGAGTTCCTATCCTCTTCAGGGCCCTCAATCTTTCCCCCCACCCTTCCATCAGAGTTACCAAGGTCTATGCAATGTTTGACTGTGGATCCACTACTGCTTCTGTCAACTGCTGGGTCGAGCCTCTCAATAGACAATTATGCAATGCTACTGTGTGAAAGCATCAAAGAGTATCCTTAATAATGTCATGGATTGGAGCTTGTCCATGTGTGTCTCCAATTGGATGAGTTTTCATTGGCCATTCCTTCAGTCTCTGCTCCAGAATTACCTTAGAAATTTTTCTTAGCCAGGACAAATTTTGTTCTGGGTGTCTCCAGTGCTATGGTTGAATCTGATCCTTCAGCTTTCTTCTCATGCTCCCATACATTCCCCATTTGGACTCTGTCCCTAAATCACATAAGATACTGTGCACACATTTGCTGTTCAATGCTATGCTATTTTGCAAACCTGGTGGTTTTATATTTTTAACTTTATTCATTCTGTTTTTGCTTTTCTAGACCAAATTTCCTTGTGAAGCACTTCCTGTTCTAATTGTAGATGTAGAAACCACATAAGCCACCTGACATATTTTTGTTAAATAGGCACATGCTTTTGTGCTGCTCTTAGTCTACATCTTTCATTTTGAAATTTGGCAAACATTTATAGATTATATTCTATTTCTCCAGATGGCTTCTGCTGACGTCATCAATATTATCTGATTCTTCAGAGTCATTGAATTGCAGGTGTATGATGTTCTGCCTAACTCTTGTGTTTCTTCTGAAATTTTGGATATTTATTTAATAGTGTTATACATGTGTGCGTGACTATGAATGTGTGCCTCATCTTTACTGTTGTCAGAAGATGGCCTCAGAATTCATGATCATGAAGAAATGGACAGGTGTTGGTCCACATGTGTATGTCAGAAATTGACCACAATTATGTGGAAGACCAGCAAGAGCTTTCAACTCCTGAGCTATATCTCCTGAACTACGTTCTTTATTTCTGATCAACATATACATTACTAATATTTTCACCTGTCTATTTTTAACTGCTTAAACATACATTCCCTCCTAATAAAATTTAATTAATGTTGCTGTTTAA